>NC_086155.1:174009757-174314480 GCF_035149785.1 Candoia aspera | reverse complement strand
CTGCAATTTGCATAAATTTCCCATCCTACATAATAGAGAAAGGAATGCATTCTGGCAACCGTGTCCATTTCGTTGGCAAGTGGCCACAGTAGTTGTTATTGGATATATTTTTGTATTTGAATGTGGAATCTTTTAATTTAGAGAAAAAAAGTGATAAGCCTGAAACTGATAGAAATACTATTGATTCAGTTACATAAAGCAAAGGTACCCAACACATTATGATGAATGTCTTTCTCAGGAACAGATGCTACTTTTCAAAACTTCAGTATCTAAAGCAGATAAAATAAAGGAGATAAGGTTTTTAAATACTTGTCCTTTCATCAAAGGCAGAGAATCCCTTTGAAAAGGAATACTGAATTTTGATATTTAATATGTTTAATACTGTTGATAATGTTTTAAATTATGTGTTGCTTAATATTGTTTGTTCTCTTCACACTAAAGTCTGATTTTTTAAAAGAATGTTATCTAATCACACTGAGTTTATTCTGCATTTGTTGAATTTAATATTCCCTGAATATGTCCATTGAAACGTTGGGCAATTCATCATTCTTTAGTCGTTTCTGCTTTTATTTTGCCAGTAAGATGCTTTCTGAAAGATCAAAATACATAGAAGAAGTTTTATTTTCTAAATCCCATAACTATAAAACTAAGAAAGGATTAAAAATAAAAAGTTTAAATCCAAGTCTTGAGATTTCAAATTACTTTTATTACTTATAGATGAATTTATGTTCATCCAGATGTGTACAGCCTGAGATCCAGGGATATATGTGCTTCCCGCAAAGCCTTGGATGTGGCCCAAGAGACTTCTGAAAATTGTTACCAAATAATATTTGTAATGTATTGGAGAAGAATTAATACATAACTGGATGTTAATATATTTAGTTTTAATTAAATATAAATGAAATAAATTTAGCTTCTGTCTGACCCTACTCCTTCAGCACCCAGCATATGCCTCCAAGGTTCAGTAAACATTGTGTTGCAAATTATAATTCATCTTAACTATTATTGGAAAGAAATTTCAAAGGTAACAATTAATGGAAATTATATTTCAATTCATAGTATATGAAGATGTCTTATTTCAATTAATCATAATTAATGTAAACAGTTTAGTATTTAGATGACATCCTAAACTGGGCTTAATTTAAAACAAGTTCTGATTTCCTCATTTTTGTGTTGGGGTAGGGGAAAGCATAATGCTGAGGCTCATTGAGACTTGCTGTTTTAATGTTAAATAATGATTAGGCACATTTAAATGCAGCTGCTATAAGTGGTTGGGATCAATTCAGATGCAGGATTGGGTTTGAATCCCCTGAACTGTCATTCTAAAACAAGATGCTGCTGTTGCATCTCAATACTGTTTACTTTTCTAAGCACTGCAGAAGTACTAAGATCAAGAAAGACAAAATGGAAACAACTGCTTCTTTTCTGGCTGATGGGAACAGCCAGATTGATCTTCCCACTGATGTTATTCCCTTCCTCTCCAGTGGCAGGTTGTAGCTTCTTTTGTTCTGCCCCCTTAAGGCAATTGGCTGATTGGCCAAGGGATTATTTCTTTTAGGAGTATGGAGAAGTCAATTCCTTACATCTACTCTTTCTTTAGTTGACTCAGGTCTGTCTTTTCATAATTCAGCTGTCTGGTGGCACTTTGTCTTGGATGGTTATGGAAGTTACAAGTAACCTTCCCAAGCTCTGGTACCCTCCAAAGGCACGGACTTCAAGTTCCAGGATTCCTCAGCCAACATTATCATTGCTGAGGATTTTGGGAGTTGAACCCCACATTTAGAGGATACCAGTTTTAGGGAAGATTTGACTTCAACTATAATGGTCCTGGTAGATTCATTCTGAGAAAATTATTGTGGGATTGCTGCTTGTGATTAGTGCTAACTACAGTGAAAATTGCACTGAAAGTGACTTTAACTTCTTTCTAGTTCTGCACATAAAGATGTAAAATGCTTTATTTGGGAACTGGAAAAATAACACTGGTTAGGATTTGATGTGGTTTTTGTAAAAAAACCCCAACTTTGTAAAAACAACAGCATGGTTTGTTGTAAAAATCACTTTCCAGTTGTAGCTTCTCATGTTACACTGAATGCTCCTCCTGTGGAAGTGGATTATGAGGAAGGAGTTAGTATAACAACTAAAACACTCCTATATGTGAATAAATTTTTTATTTATTCCATTGCATACAAATACCACAGTATTGGATCTTTGTGATCCAATTGTTATGGTATTTTGTTATCAATGACCTGATTGTCTTCAAACTGGGTCTTGCTTTATATTGCCAAGTACACATCTAGCTTTAATTCTACCTCTGCCTGAAGAATTTCATATAGCTCAATGCTTATGCATTTTTAATAGCCATATGTGGATTCCTTACTAGAAATGCCAAATCAGTTTATAGGTAAACTCATTGTTTTATAAGATAAACTCTCATTGTGAGATTTAACATGATTAACACATATGAAATGTTATCTGCAAAATTGTGTGTTGATGACACAATATATAACACAAAATAAAATGAAATCATATCTTAGTCATGAGCAGACTTGCAGCAGTATTTTGAAAAACAGCAGACAACAACAATAATACAAAATTTGGATTTACTGAGGAAAAAGCAGTTATAGAATAATTGACTAGTATATAGTTGAGTTCTGAGTACAATTTGGATCATCTGGTCAGCTCTTTGGCATGCCTGTGAAGTATTTTTATAATTTGAAAAAAATACAGGCATTGGTAAATAATGATTAATATGTGAAAAATAGTAATAATTAAAGAAAAGCTATTTATTGTTTTGCCAGTATCAAATAGTAACATTAATATTGTAGGTGCTTCTTTTAGCTGAAGGGGGAAATATATGCAGTAATGTTCATGTTAATACTAAATTTTGATATTTTAGTGAAGACTGATATAATCAAGCTGAACATAGGTACATTTTAATGGCAATTATTATAATTGTAAAAATTATAAATGTAGGATTGTATACATTACAAGTTTATTCAACTGATATCTTTTAGAAAAATGATTTGATATTGGAGAGGAAAAAAGAGTTTTGATATTTTTCTTTAGGTATGCTTTTGTCATTCATCATGGTAGTATAACTTAGCATATGGATATTAAATTTAAATATTTATATATGCAGTGAATTGTGTATGAGAAGGCAGGAAAGGAATTTATGACAAGCAGGCAATTGGATATTTGAAAAATCTTCAAACTTGTGAAATTGCATCTCAGATAGAGGTGCTGAGTCAGTTCCTTGTATTACTGTTACGGTACATCCACAAAACGTCTACACCTTGCAACTGTGTTCAGTTGCATTTTTCTCTGTAGCTCTTCGACATGGTATATTTCACTCTTGACCCTATTTCCAGGAGATGTACGAGTAAGAAGTCGGGCAGGATTTGAAAGAGAGAGAAGAGGTTCTCATCCATACATTGATTTCCGTATTTTTCACTGTAAGTATTTAATAGCAGTACAGTAATGAAGAATTCCATTTGTGTTTAGCTGCTGCACATGGTCACACTAGGTTTTATTAACTAATATTTCTCTTTTGCGCAAATAATTTCTGTTTGAGAAATTATGAACACACACTATGCAGAATAATACAGTATTGTTTCTTAAGCTGTTATACCAAATTGGAAAAAATGCATCATGAATTCAGGCTCTGCAGCACATTGAATTCAAAGGCAAAACGGTGCTTTAGAGAGTGTGAGGGTACAAACAGCAGTTGTCTCCAGATCTCTAAACCAAACATGTCTTTTCCTGGGATAGCCCAGTAGCTGCAGAGGGTAACTGTATGATCTTGTGAAAAAAATAAAATTGTTTTAAGGAATTGCAGACATGCTGCATTTGCACCTTTGTGTTCTCTGAAGCAGCTTTTTGCATCTGAATCCAAAGTATCAAACCGTCCTTTAATGGATGAACAGGAAAGAAATCAGTGTTCTTCAGTGTCTGCGTATTCAGGTTACTAAGAGGTTGACCGGTTAACTATTTTATAGTCTTACTCCTAGGTACCATTACCTCGGTGATGGTCATGTGCCAATAACTTCCAGCCAGTATATTTATTATAAGAAGGAAGTCCATATGTAGCCAGTACATTTATAGTCTCAGTAATGTAGTCTGATCTGTCTGTTGTATGCTGAATTGTAATAGCCTTTATGCTATTCCAGAAAGCTTAGATTTATAATAAAACTGTTGAATAATAAAGCTTCTCCTCAGTGATGACACAGTCCTCAGTACTGAGCTGCTTTTATTGAGTGTTACTCTCAGTTACTGCTACTTTTCAGAAGTTTTACTGAAGTGTAGCTGAACTGTTCTTTCCTCAAAATGAAGCCTGATGCAATAAAAATTAAAAGATTGAAGTTGAATCCAGTTGCAGAATTCTTTTACAAGTCTACCTTCAACATTAGGGAATAATTAGAGAATCTCATTATCATGTAAATTTACTAATTCCATTGGCAAAAGGCAATATTCTTTAGGAATGTAAAACCTCTACCCCTCCCCAGATTTAAGAATTAAAGACTCTGATAGCAAAGGATAAGTGATCTTTGTCTGTTTAGGTAGCCATTACGATAAGGTAGAAGTGCAAATGTTTTTGCTGTGGCTGTGGCTTGAAAATTTGATGATAAAATTCTAAGATTCTACTGAAAGAGAGACTGACTAGTTAAAAAATGATGGTTTTTGTAGTTGCAAAATGATAGGTTTGAGCAAATCATGACATCCTGGACTCAAATATCTCTATTTTTAAAATACTGCCTTCTATGAATGTTTAAAATGCTTAGATTAATATGAAAGCTGCTTTCTGACAGAATGCTGAAGATTTGAATTTTTCTGCTACATATGGATATTACATAAAGAATTTCTGCTATTTCTGTGAGATTTTGGCTTTATATTCTTTCAGGGGATGATTTCCTCATGTTTTGATTTGAACTTTTTTTAATTTGGAACACTTGCTTTGAGTGCAAAGTGGGCTGTTTTGCACAGATTGGAAGTATTTCAAGTTCAGCTCTGTTTCAGATTTGAAACACTTCTTAGTTGCTCATTATATTGCATTCAAAATGGACTATTTCAGATAGGGATGTTTTTAACACTCTTGTAAAGTTCTCTTTTTTTGCTGAAGCTGGTTTAATTGTTGGGAAAATAAATAGTAGGCTCTATTTAAATGTCACATTTCTCATTACAAAACAGCAAGATGGGCCCATTTCATACTATTATATCTTGGTCTAATAAACTGAAATATGCAGAGGCCATTTGTTTGTGAGTACAATTCTTTCATCTGTTCATTGGCACTAGGAATAAAGCAGGAAGTCTCTAAGTAACCATGGCTTCCTTTTTCTTTTTGTTTGAACTGAGAAACTGTAGTTGCCAACCTTGAACAAGGCACAGTCTTTAACGCCATATGACACTGAATTAAGATTCTGGTTTAGTAAGGTTACTTGACATAGGTATCTGATTCAGATTAATTGAGTGTCCATTATCTGCATTGGTCTGGCTGTAGTTAGAATTGTCCAGGATTGTGTTGCAATCATTGATTGAAGTGGGTATTTAGTGTCTCATTTTGATCCATCCTATTTTGTTTAGTCCTAATGTAGAAATAATGTGACCACAAGAAGTACAGAGGGAGGGGGGGAAAAAGAGTAGGCTGATTGGAAGCATGTTTGCCCTCTAGCATCTTGAGAATGCCTGCTCACTACTATTAAAGGGTATATCTCCTGGTAGAAAAACATTAAAATAGTGTTTGAAAGCAAATGAACTTGGTCATGTACTCTACCACTTGTAAGAGCCTTAGTCTGAGCTTAATTAATAGTTGTCTATTGAATGTCCAGAAGGTGTCTCCCTCCCTCCCTCCCTCCCTCCCTCCCTCTCTCTCTCTCTCTCTCAAATTGTCATCTGCAAACATCCCCTTAGCAAAGAAAGATATGATAAGTAATATCTATGGGAAGTATGGTGATTTCCATCTGAAATGACTAATAAATTAAATAGGAATCTTTTTGAGTATTCAGTTTAACTGAGAAAAGCTTTTCCGCCACATATTCCTGTGTAGTTGTGGTAGTATTAATGTGTTCTGGTAAGCAGGTAGTTTAACAAGAATTGTATCTTAAATGGAATGAATGATAAGAGATGGTAAACTTCATTCCCTGTATGAACAAGTAGAGGTTGTTTGAAGTAAGCAACAGAGGTTTAGAGGGCAACCACTGATGGAGCCATTTTTGCTATTTGCACTATTTTATATGGGCATTAAAAAGCCCTTACCTTGAGAATGGCAGTTGCAAAGTTTAAGGAACAACCTTTATTCACACTAGAAGTAAAGAGGTTAAACAGCCCTAAAAGGAAGAGGAGAAAAACTTGTAATTGAAATACATCACTGGGAGTGAGATCTGGTGGTATTTTGTGTACCACGTTGGAAGTTCTAAACTGCCCATTACTTACACTAAGCTCATTTATGTGAAATTATGCTAGCTAACTGGTTATGTGAAGCTTTGTTAAACTGATTCAGAAAATCTAGCATGATACTGTCTACATCTAGGCAGATTGGTACCATTTTTCTACTGTTTCAGGTAGTGATCTTTCTTATTCCTTCCTCAAGAGTCTGGGAGTTAAATTTAGAGTCTCCTGCCTGCAGGGCATGTGCTGTACATTGAGAGAGTACGATCTTGTGATAACCACAGAACAGCATATAATTAACCAAAAGAGGTTGTCACTTATCTTTACATTTCTAGTTTATTGTTAAGATGGAAAAAAATATGTTTATTCATTTGTTCTTGCCTGGAGGAATATTGCTGTGGCAACACTTTTAAATGTAGGAAGAATTTTGTAACTGACTGCTCTATTAACAAAGATTAATAAATTCCATACTTTATTATGAGCAGATGCAGATATAAAAAATACATCATGGTTTTGTTAACAAGAAGCTCTTAGAATCAGTTCTGTGAATGAAAGTGCTAGTTAACTTGTGAGTAGCAAAAAGACAGGACAGATAATGACAGTTGGACTAAAATATCCTCATACGAGCTTTCTACCTGGTGTATAATTCTACTAGTTTTTTATTTAAACTATATCTTTTGGGTTAGATAAAAATTGGCACTAAAGAACATGAAATGCTGTGACCAATATACACACTTTATAAATGTACACAGCATATTTGAACATACAACTTGATGAGTTTAAGTATTTCAAAGATTAATGCTGTATGGAAAGTAGCTGTACATCACCCCATAATTAACTTGTTAGAACATGTTCTGATTCCTTCCGTTCTGTAGCCTTTTCTGAATCAACACCCACGAACATGTGCATTTGTTATCAAACTGAATCCATACCTACTTGTACATTGTTTGTCTTTGATAATCTGTATTAGATTGGATTTTAGAAATCTTGGCATCGTAGCAGAGTTTAATGTATGCGTTTTTCAGATGAAATTGTTGTAACTTGAGTTTTGAAACTTGCCTGAGAACCTTGACAAGAAGCAGAACTGCTGTGTACAGCTACTGTCCTAACAACCAGGAAACACACTGAGACAAGGAACTGGTCTCTAATATTTATTACTAGTACTTAACAGGAATCCTAACAAACTGAAGAAGCGTGGGAAAAACCCAGACATATAACCCCCAAGGGTTAAGGCGGTCCCGATCTGTGTCTCTTTGAATGGCTGAACAATTCCTCAGTGCTACGCATGCGCTTTACAGTCTGGATGGGAGCCCCCTGCTCGCCATCCTTACTCATGACAGCTATAGTACATTCTATATGCAAATACTTATGTGCAAATACTTAAAAAATGGGATTGCAAGTAAAGGTTTGAAACTTCTAATTTAGTTATTTTTAGTATTTTAAAATAAAGCCAAAACATTCTAATGTTTGTCCTGTGCCCTGTGCTTTCTCATTACCAATAACTTGACAAGGATTTCAAAAAAATCTAGTTAAGATCAATAAAATCAGTATTGCTAATCTCTGAATTCTTCTGGTTTAATAGTAAATATAAATATAAATATAATCCTGTTAATTTCTGTGGCATTTATTCCCAGTAAGTGTATATAAAATTGCAGCCTAAGTGGGTTAGACCATGATGGTATAGTTAGGTAAAGGTAAAGGTTTCCCTTGACATTAAGTCCAGTCATGTCCAACTCTAGGGGGCAGTGCTCATCTCTGTTTCAAAGCCGAAGAGCCGGCGTTTGTCTGTAGACACTTCCGTGGTCATGTGGCCGGCATGACTACACGGAACGCTGTTACCTGCCCGCTGAAGCGGTACCTATTAATCTACTCACATTGGCATGTTTTCGAACTGCTAGGTTGGCAGGAGGATGGTATAGTTACCTGAATGTTAATTGAAAACTGGTACTTGGATTAAGTTAATATCATTATAAAATGTATAAATTACTTAAGGTTTGTGCTTTTCATGTCAAAATATAACCTGGCATGTCATATTCTTTGTAAAATTTGTCTAAATGTTAAAAAGAGAGCCAGTCTGGTTTAGTGGTTAAGGTAACAGGCTAGAAACCAAGAGACTGAGAGTTCTAGTCCTGCCTTAGGCTTGAGAGCCGGCTGGGTGACCTTGGGCCAGTCACTCTCTCTCGGCCCAACTCACCTCACAGGGTTGTTGTTGTGGGGAAAATAGGAGGAGGAAGGAGTTTAAGGTATGTTTGCCACCTTGAGTTATTTATAAAAATAATAAAGGGGGGATAATAAATAAATAAATAAACAAACCTGAATGTTTTAAACTGCAAATATTGTAGTTTAATCTACTGTTGTTAGTTAGCTCCAAAGTTGCCCATGAAAATGCTTGAAGAACAGAGTCTTAATCCACCCAATATCTTTGTTTACAGGAGGACAGAATTTTTGTGGAATTCAAATCCCCCTTATCAGCTCTCTTTTGAGATGAAAAAGAAATTGAAAGCAATTGTGCATCATTTGATCTTAGCAAGTCTGAAAGTTCTGTGATCAGAACTTTACTTGGTCCTATGAATCTCATGTGGCTAATTTGTAAAGCTGGCCAGTTGGATGGCCTGCCTGCCTTCTTACTTACTTAACAACTTAGGAATTTACATATAACACTAAGTTATATTGCAAAACCTGAGACCAGTAGCTTAATGGTACTTCTAGAATTTGAGGAAAAATACACACCCATATATGGGATATGCTAATAACTTTGGAAAGTAACGCCTTGTTACTTGCTCTTTGAATTCTGGCCAGCTGGTTTGGGCCCTTGGAATAAAATTATAGTTTCACTGCTTTTACTTTGCTTTCTTGTTTATAGATTATTGGGCTAGTGGGAGTAAAGGGGTGGTTGTGGTTAGATACGGTGTTTGTCATGGCACTTCTTTTCCCCCTGTTAACAGTTCCATGGATATACCAGTGTAAGAACTGCTAAGGTTAAGGAACTAGAATTAAGGAAGGAGAGTCAATATGATGTAGTGCTAAGGTGTTGGAGTAGGATTGGAGAAAGCCAGATTTAGTCTATCCTCAGTCACAAAAACCCACTGCATGATCTTGGCCCATTGACTCTCTCTCATTCAGGCTACCTCAGGATAGGGAAAAACTGGAGAGGAATCCTTTCATAAGCTGATCCCAGAGCTTGGAAGAAAGATGAGACATAAAAAAATAAATGCACCTAAGTATGCTAAAACAAATACATACTTTTCACCTCTGAAATATTCAACCTATAATAGTGGACAAATATGTGCCAGATTTTTAGAGCATAGCCAGTTTTGTCTGTAAGGAAGAATGATTTTCCATTTTCAGAAATAAACTTTTTGAGAATTATTACTCTTTTATGTAGACATCTATTTTTCTCTAGTATTCCTTTTCCTTTTAATTGATATATTTCATATTGGTCAACAGTTCTTTTCTTTCTATCATGTGCTCTCTTCCTCTCTTTCCCAGTTTGAAACTTTCTGAGAATAATGGTTTGATCAGTTGGGTACATCTCAGAAACACAAGCTTGGAAAGTCATTTTTGTTATTAGTTTGGAAACATAATTTCCCCCCTCTCTTCTGTGGATCTTTTTAAAACATGTTCTAGAATAAAAAGACATTCTAAAAACACAAACTGTCTTTTTCTCTATTCAGATCATGGCATCTTTAAACAGAGGTGAAATTTTAATGTGTGCGAAATACCAGGACTTTTTAAAATGCTATGGGAAAGAGAATGAGAAATTATCTTGTGAAGATTCATGTCTTGCTTACAATTAATGCCTTTATTTACAGGATTATGCTTTAGATATCCAAACCACTATACACTATTTGATTAGCATATGAATTTTGAGGTGTAGGAGTTTGATATATTGGATAAAAAATGCCTCAATTGTCTTTTTAAGAATGGTAATTTTACATTTATTTTGTATTCACTTCTGTCCTGCCTTTTGAAAGTATTGATTAATTAAGAAGGTCAATTAAATGTGGTATAGGATAATGCATTAGTTCATATTAAATGTGCTTCTGAAATGTGTATTTGTATCATATGATTAAGTTGTTTAGTATGAGGCCTTAATTAGAGAGAACTTAAAAGTAGTACAGGTAGTCCTCATTTAGCAACTGCCTTGTTTAGCAACTGTTTGCAGTTACGACTGTGATGAAAAAGTAACTTTATGACCAATCCTCGCATTTACAGCCTTCACAGGTCTGTAAAGCAAAGGAAAGCTGAAGTAAGATAACCACAGTTGCTGTTTCACTTAGTGACCACTTCGCTTAATGACTGAGTTGCCAGTCCCAATTGTTGTTGCTAAATGAGGACTACTTGTAACTTAGTCTCCCTCTCCCCTCCTCCCAAAATACTATTTGCAAGGTGGCTCTTTACCATCTTCTTCAGGCAACATAAGAAGATCATGGATTTATCGGTGGCTAGTTCCTTAGAGTGTTGAAGGAACCACAGAATGGGCTTTTCTAAAATGGTCATTTCTCATGTTGTTTGAACAATGCAAGAAAGACTTGGGTACTATGACTTCCAAGTTGCAAAGTATCATTTAAAGTATTAGTAAAATCTGAAAATAACTTTTCTGCTAGATACTCTTTCATTAATATCAGGAATGTTTTTGTGTTAGAGATTGCAGTGGCTATAAAGCTCATGAAAGAATATAGGAATACAAATAGAAAAACAAGACATACAGTTTAGAAATAAAGCTTTTTGTAACTGAATCTTTTTGCAGATATAAAACTGCCAAATTGACAGGATTGTAGATAGGTTTTATGTGTGTGAATTCTAAACTGTCAACATTGTGTGGCAGTTTGTTGGTAATGTTTAATGGTTATTGTGTGGACAAACTTAAGATTACTTTCAGAACCTAGCCTGAATCATTGCTCTGTAAAGGAGTTTAGGATTATTCCACTCACAGTCATTATATAGTAATGCTTTATCTGCTAAAAGTCCTTGAGCTTACGCATTCACTGTACTCACTAACTAGAAGACGTGATATACCACAATATTGAATTCAGCTTCAGAGACATGAAGTAATTTCAAGCAATAAATTGGGTTTTATACATTTATGCTAAAAGCATAATTACAGTTGTATGACAATTGTAGCATAAAGTGATCCAAAAATTACAATCTGAATAACATTTCCTATTGCTTTGGCATGTTTGGAATTTAAATGCTGGATCTTAAAATCCATCGGCTATAATTTGCTTCTGAAAGGCATGTTCCTGACACTTGCTAATTAGGCTGGGGGGTAGGGGATGATTTATATTAGTTCCTTCCCTCCATGAAATTCTGATCCATATGTGATTTGGAAAGCTGGCATGGGGATGCAGAAGAAGAGAAAATTGCCTTTCCTTATATATGAGAATAGAAGGGCACTTTACATGCAAATCCTAAGTATTCAGCACTAATTTGTATAATGTTTTTTCTTTTTCTTTTTTTAAATAAATAGGCTAACTTATCTGATCACTGTACAAAACTGAAATTGTTAGAGCCAGATGAGGACTTTTGATCTACCAATTCTCATCCGTCCCAGTCAGCATGACCAATGGTCAGCAATGATGGAAATTATAGCCAATAACATCGTGGGAGGGGGGATACATGTTTGGCTATCCTTCTGTTAATAAATATTGTTCTTATAGATTCAGCTTTTAAAGTTTTAGGGAAGCATTTTACAACTTAAATCTCACTATTTTCCCCCATCCAGCAAATTCTGAATTTGAAGTTTCTGTGTCTGCAAGAAATATCCGAAGGTTACTGAGTTTCCAGCGGTACTTGAGATCTTCCCGTTTCTTCCGTGGTATTACTCTTCCAAATTCTTCAAACATTTTAGATGATGATTACAATGGACAAGCTAAGGTTTGTTTTTATCGCTATCTTGTGACTTTGCTCTAAAAGAAATAGTAATGTGTATTAAGGTGTAAAAGTAAATAAATAACTTGTATTAAATGATAATAGTGCATCTATTAAAGACTTGTAGATGTGAAATTTATCTTAACTTATCCCACTGCATTTTAGTGACTCTCATCAATTTATGTAATGTATAATGTAGAATTTTTTTAAAAAAATATGTAATTAGTAGGATGAGGATTTCTATGACATGTCATATTTTTTCTGGAACCTTTATTTGAATTTGTAAGTAAGTTAAAACATACTTTAGAGTAATCTGGTGAGAATTAGATGCTTTTTATTTTGCCTAAAAAAATCATATTTTGACTTTTTTAAAGGTGTTATGTCATATTTCTGCTTAATTTTGTAAGAAACATAATATTCTGGTCATATTTTGGTCATTGGCAACCCTCCTGATAAGCCAGCAAATTCCGAGCCAGCAAAGAAAGTGAGAATTTGCCTGTTTTTTTTTTCTTATTCGCTCCCCAACTCAGGGAGGTGTGTGTGTGAGTGAGTGAGAGAGAGAGAGAGAGGTGGGAACAAAGGCATCTCCCCTGACCAGGCCTGAAAAAAAAAGGTGAGAATTTGCCTGTTTTGTTTTCTTTTTCTTATTTGCTCCCCAACTCAGGAGTGTGTGTGAGGGAGGGAGGGAAAGGGAAAAGGCTTCTTCCCTGACCAGCCCTGAAAAAAAGGTGAGCATTTGCCTGTTTTTTCTTTTTCTTATTTGCTCCCCAACTCAGGGCTGTGTGTGTGTGTGTGTATAAGAGAGGGAGAGCAACCTTTTTTAAAATGACTTCAGCAGGCAGAGGCTTCTCCCCTGACCAGGCCTGAAAAAAACAGTGAGAATTTGCCTTTTTTTTTTTCTTTTTCTCATTTGCTCCCCAACTCAGGTGTGTGTGTGTTCAAGGTGGTAGAGTCACATGAGAGCTGCAATCTGATTTCAACATGCCTAAAAGTAGATGTTCAGTGAGTATGAAATTACGGCATCTTGTTCAAGAATTTGGGGAGCAGATCTTCAGTAGCGATGATTATACTTTGTTTTGTGAATTGTGTGAAGTTAAGGTATCGGCCCAAAAGCGTTTTAATATTCAACAACATTGTGACACTGCGAAACACAAGAGTTGTTTAGCAAGATTTATCTTCACTGAGAACAGGCAGCGTCTCCTTTTTGAGAGAGCTTCTTCTTCAACTGCAGGTTCATCAAATTAACCAGTCAGAATTTTGTAAGGATCTCTGTACAATGATGGTTACTTCAGATATTCCCTTAAGGAAATTAGGTAGTGGTAGCCTCAGGCATTTTTTGGAGAAGTATACCTGTCACCTGATTCCAAATGAATCAGCTGAAAGGAAAAATTACATCTCTGCCTTCTGTGAAGATGTGTTAGCAAAGATAAGATCTGCTGTTGACAACAATAAGATATGGGTTTCAATAGATGAAACAAGTGATGTAAACAGAAGATATGTAGCCAGTGTTGTTATTGGCACTCTGAAATGTGACAAGCCTGGTGAAGTATTTCTTCTAACATGTGAAACTCTACAAAAAGTAAACAATTCCACTATTGCTATGCTCTATGACGATTCTATGAAACTACTCTGGCTGGATGGTGTAAAAAGGGGAAATATCCTTCTCCTTATAACAGCTGCTGCTCCATACATAACTAAAGCAGCCAAGGGACTTAAACTTCTTTATCCAAAAATGATCCATATCACATGCCTTGCACGTGGTTTACACAGAGTGACCAGAGAGATTCGAAGCAACTATCCTGATGTAGATAAGATAATTCCGAATGGGAAAAAAATGTTCATTAAAGCTCCACTTCAAGTACAAAAGTTCAAAGAAATTGCTCCTACTTTGGCTCTCCCTCCCCAACCTGTCGTGACACTTCGGGGGAGTTGGCTGGATGCGGCTATGTATTCTTTCACAAATTATGCTTCCTTGCAGCGGGTAGTTAAAGAATTTGACTTTTGTGAATCTTCCTCCACCAAGATTGTGTAAGATTCCTTTTCTGAAACCTTGGCTGGAAACTTAGCATATATAGGATCTAACTTCAGTGGATTATCAAGAGCAATCACCCGCCTTGAAACTGTAGGAATGGAACTTAGTGATACACTGAGCACTGTAAAACAAACTGAGCTGATTTAGAGCAAGCAAAGGGGAAAGTAGGTGAAAAAATTAGTGATAAACTGCAAAGAGTGCTGCAATCTAATCTGGGTTATTCAACACTTTGCAAAATAAGTGACATTCTAAATGGACTTGAAGCAAAATTTGAAGACTTTGAGCCAGAATTTTCTCTGGATGAGTTTGCTTTTTTCAAATGTGTTCCTATAACATCTTGTGATGTCGAACGGAGTTTCTCCAGATACAAGAACATACTGGTGGACAACAGAAGGAGTTTTGAGTTTGATAACCTCAAGATGCACGTGGTCATCCAATGCAATTCTGCTGTTAATGGAAACTAATCCAGGGATGACCATTCTGCACTGGAAGTGAAGAAGAATAAACCTTTTAATTTGTGTGTGTGTGTGTGTGTGTGTGTGTGTGTGTGTATGAGAGCACAGATTTTTAAACATTGGGTGCTAATTTCAGAAAAATTGGTATTATATTTTTGGTTTAAATTGTCATATTTAAACAGTCTTAAGGTCATAAATGCTTGCATATTTCTAACATTTTTAGGTCATAGAAATCCTCGCCCTAGTAATTAGAATAAAACAAATAACAATCATAACTAAAAAACTAAAAGAACAGCACTAACAACAAACCAATGGAATAAAATAGGGATTAGTGCATAAATTTAGGAGAATGCTGTCCAAAAAATTATGTTTAAATATTTTCCTGAAGACCAGCAAGGAGTGGCTAGCTGTCAATAGCCTCCTGACTGCTCACAGTCAGGAGGCTATTCCAAAGCACAGCCACTGCAACAGAAAAGCAACACCTTCTACTTTTAGCTTTGCCTAGAAAACTATCCCTGCAGAAATATATCTAAGTAGAGGTGGCACATGGAAAGCAGTCTGAGTAATCTGGTCAAAAGCTTTATTCATAGGAAGGCACAGATGAATCTGCTTTGTTTCAGGAATAGTTGATAATTTTAATATTGGTCTACTTAGGGCAAAAGAAAAAGATACTTTGCTTCCATGAGAGCAAGCTGTTGATGTAAGAAGGCAGTTGCAATCCATTTGATCCATTAGTGAAGAATATGATACTTTCTGGAATTTCCCAAGTCAGAACAATGATGTAGTCTCATCTTGTCGCTTTTCTGACTACTATTCTTTTCAAAATCTGTATAGACTTACGAAATTACAGCAAGCATGATTCAGAGATACAGCACATGGAGAGAAGTGGTTTTTATTCCCAAATAAAAATGTTGTTTTGTTTTGCTTTCAGTGTATGCTAGAAAAAGTTGGGAACTGGAATTTTGATATCTTCCTTTTTGACAGGCTAACAAATGGTAAGGTTCAGTTTGTTACTTTGAAGATATTACTTTAAAAACTGAGCAGAAGCTGTTAAGTATGTATATAAGCCCATCTAGACTGTTGGGCTTACCAAAATAGGTTGACCAATATTCTGCTTCTTTCAGAAATGAAATGTGGTAATTTGGTAATCAGTTGTGGGTCATGCTTATAGAGTTGGGAATAAATTTTCTCTTTAACCTTATGTTGGCATTTCTCAGTTTACATGCAGGGCTGATAAATGAGTGTACACACACGCCTGTCTCCATGTCCCTGTGTGGCAGGCTGCTTGAAAAGATGTTCATACGCATAATGGGAAAATGGCAAGGGAGTATATAAGTGTATTCAGTTGAATTTTATAAATTATTAAGTTTAAGGCTGGGCTAGAGTGCGTGTTCATACATACCTCCAGCTGTGCTTTAGTCTTATGAGCAGGTGAACATCTCTGTAGGGATTTTACGGTAAGAAATCTGTAGCTCAAGGACTTCAGACAGACAGTTCCTTCACTTCTTAAAATTCTGACCCCATACCTTTTAAGGGCAACCTTTACTTAAGCCATGATTATTTTAACTGCTGTCTTCCTGATGCATCCTGGGAAGACAGAATTAAAGATCATGAATAGCAAAACACAAAGGAAACAAGACAAAAAAACCCTACACATATAGATAGAAAGAATTAATGGGATCATGTATTGTGTGTTTTCCCATGGAGTTTTAATCTGTTCTGATCCGTATATATGGTTGTTGATTACTACCTAAATCCACTTTCATTCTCTGTTGCCTGTTGCCTGTTGAAGAGTTGTAAAGTGTCTAGTAATATTATCATTGTGTAAACATATATATATATATATATATATATGAATATGAATATGAATATGAATATCAATCGAAGCAAATAGTCATATTCACACACACACATATATATATATACACACACACACATATACATATATATATATATGAATATATAAAATATCATCCAGTTGAGAGAAGTCAGTGATAAAAAAATTCTGAATGGGATTAATAAAAAGTACAAGTAGTCCTTGCTTACTGACTGCCTTGTTTAGTGACTGTTTGAAGTTGCAACGGTTGGAAAAAAAACAGCTTTGCAACCAATCCTTGCATTTATGGCTATCACAGCCTCCCACGGTCATATCATCACCATTTGTGAGCTTCACAACTGGTTTCCAACAAGCAGAATTAATGGAGAACGTAAAGTGAAATTGCAAGTCACAGTCATGTGATGTTTCAATGACCACGGTGATTTGCTTAACATGATTTTTCACTTAGTGGCTGCAGTGCTTAGCAGCAGAGTTGCCGTCCCAATTGTGGTTGGTAAGTGAGGACTAACTGTAATGGGGCTGTTGGAAATTAATGGGTTCATTTTATAATACTGAGTGATACATTTCTGAATCACTTGATGATGTGAAAACGCTAAAAATGAAATATTTATTTAAGACTTTAATTGAGAACTATATTCTGGATAAAGATATAATCAGGAAGAAATATGTTGTACATAATAGAATTTGGATTTAAACAGATTGGACTATTCCTATTAAATATGGTTTCTTTATGTGTGTTTTTAGGAAATAGTTTGGTCACATTAACCTTTCACCTGTTCAATCTTCATGGACTTATAGAATACTTCCAACTAGATACAATGAAGCTACGCAGATTTTTAGGTAAAAATTCGTAAGTTCAAACATTTTGGGTAATTTTTTTTAATACATTTCATTAACTGGTGGCAATCCTTTTCCCTAAATTGAGAAAAATATCTATACTGTACTTGATAACTTTTTTTCCTCTTCATGCATTTTGTCCAACATGAGAAAAAAAAAGAAAAAAACAACAGGTATAAAAACAGGGAAAGTAAGCAAAAAAGTGAGGAGATTCTGCAGTGGTGGATGTTTCTATATTTTCCTAGACGTTTGCCAATGTATTTGGCAGATTTTATGGGTAGACTTATTCTGTAAAGGTAAAACAATGAAAACAAAAAACATGCAGTTCAGAAAATGTTACTGGGGAATGGGAAAGCAGAATGTATTCCTTGTCTTTAGTGATTGTAAATGATGCTAGCGAGTAGACTCTGTGATTACCTCTTCTCCTGCTTTAACTGCATAGCGATTCAAACTACAGCAGATGCATTAAGGGTGGGTGACCTGAATTTTCCAGTCGTGTAATATTGCAGTTGAAGTGCTTAGAAAAATAGTATTACCCCACATCTGAAGTACTTCCCTATAAAAAGAAACCTTGATCCTTTGCAGCAGTTGTGCCACATAGTGCAAAATGAAACACTTTGCTGGAAAGGCCTTTGTGCTAAAGTTGCCCTTAAATCTGCATAAAAACATTTGTTGTATACTGGGATACTCTGGTAAATTAGTCACTGAAAAATGCAGGGTGATATAAGTCAAATAAATTAGGTAACTTTTATTAAGGCAAAGGCTTCCTTGAGGTAGATACCTGATGTCTACATTGAATGGCAGCAATATGGAATCAGTTTGTTCTTACTGCCTTCTGGGATACATCTTCTACTTCTCTTTTTCGAATACCTTGAGATTTCCTGGTAATCTCTTGACTGAAGCATTAACCAGGTCTGACTCTGCTTAGTTTATGGATCAGGCAAGTTTGGCTAGGTGCCAGGTATAGCAGAACAATAAATACTTGATTGTAACCAGTTAGAATGATTATATATAGAAATTTTATTTCTCAGGCAGTTACTGCAAGTGTGCATCTACTGAATGTGGGACTATTTTCCTCTTTAAAAAAAACACAAACTACTACTAATGCAATGTCCTGTGACTCATAACTTCATGAATAGTGCTGTAAGGAGAGAAATCTGCTTGCTGTTATGGGCATAAGGTGAATAGGGCAGCATTTCCAATCAGTAAACTTCATTTTATCTTAGGTGTTATCCTTTTAGATAGATACTGGCAGTGCTTTTCTGAATTTTCTGATGTTCAATTTTATTAGGACCATACTGGAGTTTTTCCATTTATGTGTCTACAATAGTCAATGGCTAATGAGGTTTAAAAACTTTTCCATATTTGTTAAAGGTTTAGAAACATGAATATGCAAGGCAGTTTCCTGGTTTTTTTTCCTAATTCGGGTTTTTAAAATTAATATAAATCTTACTTTCTAGTAGTGATAAACACATCTAGGTATCCCTGAATGTTTTAAAGGAGGTTGCCTTCATTTGAACTTTTCTGCTAAATCATTGCTGAAGTTTATCACATTTTATATCTATTTGGGGCATTTTAACTGATATGGATCAAGAACAGGAAGGGAAAATTTGGGGGTTATGTCTTTTCCCCTTTCCCCTTTCCTCCACACATTAATACTTATTTTCATTTGTAGTAATGGTTCAAGAAGATTATCACAGCCACAACCCATACCACAATGCAGTTCATGCTGCTGATGTGACTCAGGCCATGCACTGTTATTTAAAAGAACCCAAGGTAAAAAAATCCTGTCATTAACTATTTTCAGGTATTTATAACAAAATTGCTATTACAAAACAGATTGATGAGCAAAGACATTAGTAACATTAAGCAAAGGTAATATAGAATTTAATGTTATTCTTCTTTGACGAGCTTATTTTGTGCCACAGTATATCTTCCCTGATATAGTTCCCTCTAGATATATGGGCATGCTGGTTGTAGTTTCTGGAATTGTAGCTCAACACAAATTGGGAGGGATCCAATTGGGGAAAGTTCTTGTAATACTTTTGAAACTTTTAAGAATTTCAAAATCAGATTGTATGAATTATGGGGAGGGGGATTTTTGCATTTTTGTAAAGAAAAACTAGCAATATTCCTTATTGCTTCAATATTGCTAGCCCTAGAATTTTTTTTAAAAAGGATTCTGTAGATTAAAATACAATCAAAGTGAGAGAATAACCTGATGCCATAGTTAAACTCTGTTGGAAATGCTAGCCAGATTTGTTGGAAGTATCAGTAATGGATATTCATGTGGCCATATTTATATATTACAGCTTATCCAGTCTCTAACTCCATGGGATATTCTGCTCAGTTTAATTGCAGCTGCTACTCATGATTTGGATCATCCAGGTGTTAATCAGCCTTTTCTTATTAAAACAAACCATTATTTAGCAACTTTATACAAGGTAAGTAGAAGACAAATACTTCTATTCTTTAATGGGATCTGACTGGCAATGATTGATCAGGGAAAGAATCTTGGAGTCACAGTACACAGCTTGATGCAAATGTCAAACCAGCAGGCAGCTGCTAATAAAAAAGGGTTGTCCCTGCTTAGAATTATTAGGAAGGGAGCTGAAAATAGAACTGCTGATATAATGATACCCTTAAAAATTATGTTGACGCTGCACTTGTCTTGTATAGTTTTGATCATTGCATCTTAAGAGGCAGTGCATTGTATAGTTTTGATCACTGCATCTTAAGAAAAGGTGCAAAAGAAAGCAACCAAAATAATTAAGGTTGGAACAGCTCCATACAAGGAAAGATTATAGCAACTGGACCATTCATCTTGAAATAGAAGAGATTAAGGGGAGACATGATAAAAGTTACATAAAATCATGCATGGCATAGCTAAAATGGAGAGAAAGAAGTTTTTGTTATTCACAGTGTTAGAACCTGAGATCATCTACTGAAACTAAATACAGGGAGATTCTGGACTGACAGAAGGAGTTTGCTGACAGCTGTTTTAAAACCAGCCAATTTGGATTGTTTTAAAAGGGGCCTGGACAGATTTATGGAGGAACAGTGGCAACTAATACTGATGAATGTTCACTGCTCTTGAATCAAGGGTAGCATGTCTTACATACTGGTGGGAAGTGATAGGGGAAGGGGGCTATTGTGTACAGTCCAGGCTTGTGAGCTTTCCAAATGCATCTAGTTGGCCCCTGTGACACAGAATGTTGGACTGGATCGACTTACGACCTGATCTAATAGGTCACTTCTTACATTCTATTCAGAAGAAGTATTAAAGCATTTAATAGAATTAAGGAACCCATGATACAGATTTTTTTTAAAGAAGTGATTATTTCTGTCTAAAGTGATTTTTTTTAAAATCCATGTACAAAAAAATGGTGCCTAAAAGATCCAGCACAAGTGAATGGTAGTAGATATATAATAAATCTGGATGCTTAAAAACCCTACTTAAATAAAATTGTCTTTATCATTATTTGAAAGTGGGCAGATGTCATGAGTCCCGTTGAGCTGAAGTCATCAGCGCAATGGCACACATGACAATAGCAAGGAAATAGGAGAAGGGGCTCAAGATAAGTAGCCATCAACTCACAACGACTAACGGCCAACAAACAATAACTAAACGGATCACGGAGCACACCCAAGCCATCAGCGCCAATACAACGGAGATCGCCCAGCTGACAGCAATCACCGGATGAATAGAAAACCCGATGATGGGCGATCCCGGAACGCCAGCGGGGCCTCACAACCCCTCACCCACCGGCAGGGCAACGTATTGGACAAAGGGGGGTGACGTGACCGCGAGTGAGGGGGCGCTGACCGGCGCGGGGTATTTAAACCCCGCACCGGCGCGCTCCTGTCACTCTCAGCTTTTTTCTTCCGACGCTGTAACTGCGCTGTGAATAAACCAGAGCCTGATCCATCGAACCAGTGTCTGTGCATTATTCAGAGGCAGGCAGCGCATGACAGCAGAGAAGAAGCTTTTGGTAATCCTGAGCTTCACAGCTGAGAAGATCCTACATCTGAAAAGTTGCCTGCCTTTTCAGCTGTTGGCAAGACCCAGGAGAGCGTGATTTCGCTGGAATGAAGTACACTCTGGTTCTCCTCTGGGGTGTGGAGGAGGAGAAATGTTATTCTTGAAAGATTTAAAGTTCAAAATCAACCAAATCTGAGTAATAGTTGAAGCCAATAAAGAAGGGAGAGGGAAAGGAATCCATGGTTGATAAATATTGAAAATGGCTGATGAACCCAGGAAAATTAGTAGGGTTGTGCTCCCTTGGTTAAAAATCAGCACAATTTGTTGCTTGTTTATTTATTTGTTTGTTTGTTATATTTCTTTACTGCCCATCTTGTATTATAATGACTCTGGGTGGTTTACCAACAATTAAAATAGAAGAATAAAATATAATTAAAGCAATACAATATAAATATAAAAATGTAAAAATGTAAAATATATAATATAAAATTCAAGATAGCAATGTTATCATTGGCCCCCTCAAGGTGCCAACCACACCCGTGATTGGCTATCCCCCCTCCCACCCCAGGCAAGGTGGCACAACCAGGTTTTCACCCCCTTCCGGAAGGCCGAGAGAGTGGGGGCCTGCCTTACCTCCAGGGGTAACTTATTCCATAGGGCGGGTGCTACTGCAGAGAAGGCCCTCCTCCTGGACCCTGCCAATCAACACTCTGTCATGGGCAGGGTCCGTAGCATGCCCTCTCTGCCTGACCGGGTGGGATGGGTCAATGTAACAGGGGTGAGGCAGTCTCTCAGGTAACCTGGACCCATGCCATGTAGTTCAGCATTCAAATAATACTTAATACCAATAATCTCTTATTTACTTTCAGAATACCTCAGTATTAGAAAATCATCACTGGCGATCAGCAGTGGGGTTATTGAGAGAGTCTGGATTATTTGCACATATGTCGCTAGAAAGCAGGTATATATCAGCTTTGCAAAAAATATGTTTTTTTACAGAATGGAGAATACATTATAGAATGAATTATTTAAAATGGGTAAAATAGTAATGAAAGGTATTTGCACTTTTCTGAAATGCATTTATTATAATTTTGAAAGCAATTTTATGTTCCAATAAATAAGTTAAGCTAAATACAAGTGGTCTTCACTTAAGGACCACTTGTTCAGTAACTGTTTGAACTTATGACGACACTGAACGAATAGTACTTAGGACTGGTTCTCAAAGTTCCAGCTGTTGCAGCGTCCCTGTGGTCACATTATTGCAATACAGGCATTCAGTGACCAGTTCACAATTATGATGTCGCAGTGTCCTGCTGTCAGTGATCACCATTTGAGATCTTCACTGCCAGCTTCCCACAAGCAAAGTGGGGAAGCTGGCATGAGGTCGCAAATGGCAACCATGTGATGTTGTGCTTAACAATGGCATGGGATTCACTTAATGATGGCAATCGGAAGTGCTGGAACTGCTGTCCCTAAGTGGTGCAATCATATGACATCATGCTTTGTGACAGCAATTCCAGGCCCAATTGCCATCATTAACCGAGGACTACCTGTAAGGAAAATGAATGAATAATAATGCTTGATCATGGTGCTTAGTTTCATCTACTGTATACCACCATCATTTTTAATGATGTATAAAGTTGTAGTCCAGATATCTCCGATAATTTGAACTAACTTTCCCAAGCAGCATAGCTAATCCCAAACATCTGGAAGGCACCTAAACACCTGAGTTAGATCTTTGAATTACTAAATTGAAACATTGTTTTCCAGATGTTGCAAGTTTATAATCATTGTTGAGCTGAACATTGTGTAATGATTCATGTTTGAATTTACATACCAATTATTACTCTGGGTCTCTTCCTATTATCCCCAATTTTAGGCAGATGATGGAAAGCCAAATAGGGGCATTGATTCTCGCCACTGATATTAGCCGGCAAAATGAATATTTATCCCTGTTTCGCAGCCATTTGGACAAAGAAGACTTATGCTTATTAGAGGAAGATCATCGTCATCTCGTCCTTCAGGTAATTTGTATGAATCTTAGGTGGAAAAGAGATTAATATGTTAAACAATATGCTTCTAATATATGGTTTTGAAAAACTCCTGGTTCTTTAGTTATAGTTCTTAATAAAAATACAATTTGCTGAGGCTGAAAATTAAGGTCTTCTATTTGTTCCCATTGCAAGTGTAACACAACGACAAATGTTTCGCTAGTCTGGCAGGACCATCTTGAGAGGAATTGATACCTCTTCAGTTTGTTGAGTCTTCTGAAACTTTAAGGAAAACATCAGCAAGAATCTATATTTTTCAAAACAAGAAAACATTGTTGCAATAGAATTTAAAAAATGACTTTAATCTTTTTTTGCATGAAATGATTGATGCATATTTAACTCATTTCTAGTGGCAGCTTATGCTATCATTTGTGAATATTTTATTTTTAAGATAAAATCTTTTAGAAACAGAATCTGATGTCCTTTCAGCCTTAACAATTCAGCTTCGATTCAGTAGGAAGCATTATGTAAAATGTGAGATTTCACCACAGTTCCAGCTCTAAATTTAATGTGTATTGCTACAGGAATTGATTTGACTTGAAATTCATATTCTGAACTCCTAAAGGCAAAATAGTATAATTATAAGTTAATGTAAGAGATTGCTGCCAAGGCCACTTTTTTTTCTTTCAAATAATATAATTATTACATGAAGGCAACTTCTGACATTTCAGATAAGAAAATCCAATCAGGTGACATGATTGCTCTCAAAAACAGTATAAGCTTTATAACAGGGTACAATATATAAAATATTTTAGGGCACATAATTTCTGTGGGAGGATGGGGTGAAATGATCCAAAGGTTGTAAGTTAAAAAATTAAAGGGAGTAAGAGAATTATCACATGGAAGTATAATGAGAGGCAATTCCAGTCATAAAACTGGAAGGAAAACAGGTAGAAAAAGAAAATGTTAGGATAACTGAGAGGATGATCAATTCACAGTTCAATTAACCTTCAGTATATCTGAAGGTTGGGGGTGTTGACGACCGACAGGAAGCTCTGGCGTGGGCTGGTCCATGAAGTCACGAAGAGTCGGAAGTGACTGAACGAATAAACAACAACATCTGATAATAAATTAGTTTATTATTTTGATAAAACATAGCAAACCCTAAAATATTTTATATATTGTATCCTGTTATAAGGCTTTTACTGTTTTTGAAATAATGGAACACAATTTTATATTTTCATTAGTCCAGGTCTCTATTCCACTATGTCCAATTTTTATTGCAAATCCCCTTTGAAAGGATACTATTATATTGGTTCTCTGCAAAGTGTAATATACATATAGAATGCCTGATGCTTAATTAATAATAACTATACACAGTCATTTAAAACTTGCTGTCAGACTACTTAAGTTACAGAATTGTAGGAATTACGAATATTTTAATAACATTTCAGTGTTACATTGGTGTTACATTAATTTCTGTCTGCCTTCATCTTAAGTGGGTTTCCTTCTCATTTTATACATTGGCCATGCTCCAATGTAGTTAAACTCTGGCTTGATTGAATTTAGTGGCACATCCTATTTAATTGTATATGGCCTATAGCTCTCATACTTACTATCTTTGATATGGTCAATTGACTAATCAATAAAGTTATTCATTCATTCGTACTTATCATTTTTAGGGTATTACATGGTAACTGTAACCTTAAACATGAATTGTAAGGCAAACTACAACTAAATAATGTGTTTGTTTGCTAGATGGCTTTGAAATGTGCTGATATTTGTAATCCCTGTCGGACCTGGGAGCTAAGCAAGCAGTGGAGTGAAAAAGTAACAGAAGAATTTTTTAATCAAGGCAAGTAGTGAGAAATGAAGAGTTATTGCTGTAGATTGTGAAACACTGATAGAAGGAATGATAGTTAAGGTAGTTAAGTGATGATTGCAAAACAACTTGTGCTATTTGCAAGAGTTTCTATGGAGTTGGAATGGCTTCATTAAATTACTGTTGTTGGGATGATAAATTACCATTTTGTCAAACATTTTATGCTTCTGCTTACCTTACATTTTTCTAGATGAAAAGCTGTTTTTTGATTGATTGATTACATGCCATCAAGTGATTTTTGACTCCTAGTGACCACATAGATTTTCTCCAAGGCGATGTATCCCTACTCTGTTCTTTCAAGACTCCCAATGGTGTACTCATTGCCATTGTAACTGAGTCCAACCACCTTGCTGCTTGTCGTCCTCATCCTTTCTTTCCTTCTACCTTTCCCAACATTAGAACCTTTTCTGGAGAGCTGGGTCTTCAAATAATGTGTCCAAAATAGGATAATTTGACTCTGGTAATTTGTGCCTCAAGTGAGAACTCTGGGTTGATATTTAATTTTAGTCCCATTTTTTCACTGTGCTGTTTGATCTCTAGCACTAGGGCTTGCATATCCTTTGCATTTTTGGCTGTCAGGTTAGTGACATCAGCATAGTGCAGGTTATTGATGTTTCTTCCTCTAGTTTTAAAACCATGCTCCTCTTCTTCCAATTTAGCTTCCCTTAATATATATTCAGCTTATAGGTTGAATAAATAAGGAGTGAGTTATGCAGCCTTGTCACTCTCCATTGCCAACCTGGAGCCAGTCTGTTTCACCATGTTCTGTCCATACTGTGGCTTCCTGACCTGTATATAAGTTTCTCATGAGGACAGTGAGATGTTCTGGGATTCCTATTTTTCTGAGCACTTTCCATAGCTTGATGTGATCGACACAACTGAAGGTTTTTCTATAATTGATGAAGCACATAGTGATTTTTTTTTTGTATTCTTTGGCTTTCTCAATTATATAGGATGCATCATCAATAATGTCTCGCGTTCCTCAGCCTTTTCTTTTAAAATAATGTTATTAAAGATTACAAATAGAAAGAATAAAAACTAATACAGATTACAAAAAATAAAAAATAAAGAGGAAAAAAAAAGTAACTTTCCCCTTTATCACAAGTATAAACAATTTTAGTAACTTATCAACATCTCTTAAAGTACAACATATACTCTCTTCACACAATATCTCATGTCTTAACTAAAAACAAAATCCAAAAATCTCGTCATTCATTCCTTACTAGCAAAAGTCCAGTAAGGGTTACCAGATATAACTAATTATTTATTTTAACCTTGATCAAATAAGCCAACCATGTATTCTTTCCCTGTATTTTTAAAAATAATTTTTAACCCCTTCAAATAAAGTCCCAGAGCTTGATTTCTTTTCAGCTTTTTTTTGTCTCTTCTCAAAGAATCTTTCAAAACTTTAACAGACCTCATCTGTACATCCCATAAAAGAAGTTTGTCCTATTTTTTTGTCGCTTCTTAAAAAATCCTTCATTTTAACAGACCTCTTTTGTACATACAGTAAGTAAAAATTATCCAAAACGTTTTCCTGATTTAGTAGTTTGTATATCTTCTTTAAGCAATGAAATATCAACTGGTTTCATTTGTATGTCCAGTACATCTTTTTCCATATCCTTCTCATTACTTGTCACATTTAAATCTACATTCAAATTAATTTCAGACTTATGTAGACTGTTCTTCTGTAATTTCATTGACACACCATCTATCATATCAGATAATTTCAAAGACCATTGTTCAAAAATATCCATAAAAAATTCCACTGTTAGAATATTTTGCTCCATTCTGTCATGAGTAATGACGGCGAGCAGGAGGGGGCCTCGATCCAGGGTGGAAAATGCATGCGTAGTACTGAGGAATTAAGCAGCCATTCAAAGAGACACAGATCAGACCCGCCTTAGCCTTTGGGGTTTATATGTCTGGGTTTTTCCCACGCTTCTTCAGTTTGTTAGGATTTTCTGTCTTATGTAGCAGTAATAAACACTAGAGATCTATTCCTTGTCTCAGCATTGTTTCCTGACTGTTAGGACACATTCTTTATTAAGGAGTCAAGTCAAGTCCTTCTCCTTTGATTGAACTCTTTATTATCTTCTAGCTCCCTCTAGTGTCCAACCCTCAAAGTCCCATCCTATCATGTTTCCTCTTAAAGAAACCCAATTAATCACAGTTTCCCATGGGAAGGAGTTCTCTAATTAATTTTAAATTATAATTCTAAGTCCATCTGGATTCTTAGTCTGTTGTTAACTTTCCAAAACCAATACTCTAAGCATTCTTTTGCTGTTAATCCAAAAAGTAATATTTTTCCAAAACTTTTAAAATCTTATTTAAAAATAATTTCTCTAAGGAGAAGGTGACTCACCCAGTGAATACTGTATAACTTGCTGTTCCGAAAGGTCTTAATATTTCCAAGGCAATAAAAAAGCAAATCCAAAGTGAGTAAGAAATGAGGCTCAGTCAAGCTTTATGTCCTTAAAAAGGGCTACGTTCACGACTGTGAGCATAGATGGTTCCTCCCATGATTCCCAGCCACTCAACTCATAAGTCGACTGCAAAACATCGATTCCTGCCGTCTACTCATGAGGAGCAGCTGTCCGGAGTGCACGTGGGCTATCTCAAGATCTCTCCTTTCTCTGGGGAGATTTCGATGGCCAGGAGCTGCCGATCTCCATTGTAAATGCTGTCCTGCTGCGAGAGGGACGTCTGGCTCGCCATGGTGCTCTCACTGGAAGTCATTCCTTGGCCTTTGCTCTCCCCTCCACTGCCTTTGTGCCTGACTGTGAGGGGCCCATCTGCGGTTCTTCCACTATCACGTCCGGAGTCTCGGGTTCTCTCACAAAGTTGAGGGTAAGGAGTGCGCTCTCCAGCTCTGTGATGTTTAGCCCAGGTTCTGTTTCACACTCGCTTTCCCTGCTCCTGGAGCTCTCTTCCAACTCGACATTCTTTTCTTCCTCTTTGGTGTACAGCACCATCTACTTGGTGGAGGTTGAGGGCGATGGCTCCTTCGCCTTGGACCTTTCGTGTTTTGGCATTATTTCGTTAACTCTCAACTGAGTAACCTTCCCCGGAAGAGTGCTCGAATACAGTGGATTCGCAGCTTAATGTCAGCACTAGACCATTCGAGCATTCACACAATGACAGTCAGGAGACCAGGATCCTTTAACTGTTTAATGAAGCGAAATGACTAGGACAGAAGTAAAGCTGCAAATGGAGAATTCCCGCTAAAACATACATTTAAAACTACATTCCCTCGATTGCCTTCCTTTCCCATGAAAGTATGTCACCCCCCTTCCCATCCAGGTGGTGTTGCTGGTATATCTCTACTGACCAGCCTTGATGTGAACCACCATAAATCTGTAGCCATAATAATGGAATTCACACTCCAACCTAACACCCCCTCTTATCTGGCGACAGAGAGTCTACTCCATTGATAAGTAATGGAAGATGCTCTGATAAGGGGTTCTGTGAACCTTTTGATCGGAGGAATCTGACAATATAATTTTATTAAAAGTTTTTAAAAGGAAGATAAAATCTAATACAAGCTAATATAAAAGAAGAAGAAAAGGAAAAGAAATCAGAAAGAAAGCTAAAAATGCAAGAAAGGAAAAAGTAAAAGAAAAATAGAAAAGAAAAAAGGTACAAAGAAGTGGCTTCTGATCTTTTTTACAGCAATTATGGGTACAATTATAAGTTTACCTCTTACTCTGTCTAAGGTTACAACATGACTGTCTTCTTTCTATAATCTACCCTGTCTAATCATCAAAACCATAAATCATAAGTGCATTTTTTTTCTGTTTTATGCAAAAAGTCCAGGATCAAAAGTAGGTTAGTTTTCACACTGAATGTTATTAGCCAACCCACTTGCAGAAAGATTGGCGAAAGGGATGTTAAAGAAAGTTTGAAAACACACAGTCACAAGTCTCAGAAAGCTTTACCTGACAGAACAGTGAATTCTCTGTTCATACCCTGGGGAATGGATTGCCATGTAGAACAAAGAATGAATCCTTTATCAATCTAAAAGGTAAAGGTCTTTAGCATCTTCCAACTTGAATGCTTTGAATCAGCAGGGCAGGCACTATTGCACTTCCATTGCTATGCTAAGGGGTTCATTTAAATGTTTCCAATATAGAAAGGGGTAGATGCCAGAAAGTTAGGTTAGAGCTGCTTAACTGCTGAGACAATGTTTATTAGTGTTACAGTAGAAAAATCAAAGAAACCAACACCATCCACTCCTACTGGTACTGCTACTATTATGTTAGATTCTGCCAATAGTACTAGCAAAACAACAAAAAATCAGCCATTGTTCTATGCATTGTCAGCAACTAAATATAGCATGGAGCACTTGAAACTGTGCTACACAAAATGGTTCCAAGTACAGAACGAAACATCATTCAATCTTGTTCTTGAAATGTAAGAGTTTTGTTTTGAGTAAGGAACACTCAAAATGGTTTTCATTTAGCTTTCATGCATACCCATGTTTTACAGTGAGGAGTAGGGAAATTCTAAAACCCCTGCAGCTTGCTTGGCCTTACATTTTAGAGCTACAACTTGAAAGGTTATCTTTCTGTAAGTTGTTCCTTCACAGCAGAGGGCCTTAATGCATTTAGTAGTAGGTGATGATGCAAAGCATGAGGAGTTCAGGCATGTGACTGGGGAGTGGTGTTTTCTGTTTTCAAGGGAAAAGTTTTTTTATAAACTGTAAAAGTCTATTTTAAGGGGGGACACAGCAGTGTTTATGTATCCCCTTCTTAAAATACTGAGAAATCCTACAGCTAATTTTTGGTAAGAGAGGTTCTGAGGGACCATGGATTTCATCTAACTGCTCTGAATGAATTTATAGGAAGAATTATATTAGGTATACTATACAGGTAGTCTTTGGGTTACAACCACTCGTTCAAAGTTACAATGGTATTTAATGAGTGGTACTTATGACAGGTCCTTGAAGTTCCGGCCATCACAGCATAATGAAACATCAAGCACCGGACAATTGGTTTCACTTTCACAGTAGAACTTTTCATTCATTGCTTTCAATCACTCATTCTGCACTGGTGGGTCCCCAAGCGTCTGCTGCAGATTTTGGAGGTGGGGGGCATATTTTCTAGATTTACTGAATTACAGACAATGGATGATTAAAACAATATTCTGTTGTAGGAGATATTGAGAAAAAATACTGCTTAGGTGTGAGTCCACTGTGTGATCGACAGACAGAAACCATTGCCAACATCCAGATTGGTAATTACTGATTTATGTGGAAAATTGTTATAATTTTTATTAATATATAATATAGAGGAGCTAGAAATGAGCTGTAGGAATAATTTAAAATGTCTTTGGCAGGTTACAAACAAGCTTTTTTTTTTCTTGCAATGTCTTGATGCTTGAATCATGCTCATTGATTTAAAATATTTCTATGTTCAGGAAATGATTTCTTTTTTATCTAGCACTTAATATTATTTGTCTGAAATAATGTTAAATTGCTTTTTTAAGTAAGCTCACGGTTGCAGTTTAATTTTGATTTGATACATTTTATAGTGAATTTTTAAATTTATAAACAAAAAAACTTGTGTTTGTAAGTAACAGTTCAGCCAAATTTAAACATAATTCTTAGTTTATACATTATATTCAATTTTTTATTTGACCATCAATAATGTGATATACGTTTACATGCTCCATCTTTTTGGGTACCCTGAGCTTTATGGTTTAAATTATTCATAATGTGCTACAGTAACAGCATATTGTGGTGCATTCTTCAGTTATATTTAAATTGCAACCCTAAATTGGTAACTCCCTTCTCGTTACATAGTTGGAGAGCTACTGTTATCCGCAATTAATATTTGTCTGTTTGGATCTTAAAAGCAGACTGTCCACGAGAACAGAAGAGCTATAATGGATGAAACCAAAGCTTACCTGATGCATCATTCTGTTGCTATAGTGGCCAACTGGGTGCCCTGGGGAAACCTATAAGCAGGGCGTGAATGCCTTATCACCCTCCTGCTGAGTACTTGGGCAACTGCTGCTGAGGGGCATAATGCCTATTGATCTGAATGTACGCAACCTTGTGCCCAGTTTTGTATAGCATATTGTAAAGTAAAACTCATAGACAGAAAGAATGATAAGCTGTTTTTCAAGGACAATATAGTTTTATTTACAAATATATTTTATTGTGTATACATTTCCTACACTCAGCAATATGCAGATGCTATATAATACCATAAAAATCATGAAAATAAATTTTGCATTGAAATATTCTTAAAATGTACAGTGTTGTGTGTGGGTTTTTTTTTTAGCATTTGAATTATAACTTATTTCTTCTTTTTAGGTTTTATTACCTATTTGGTGGAACCATTATTTGCAGAATGGGCTCGTTTTTCAAACACCAAGCTGTCTCAAACGATGCTTGGTCACTTGGGACTGAATAAAGCTAGTTGGAAAGGTATGCAGAGAGAACAATCTAGCAGCGGTGATGATACTGATCCTGCATTTGAGGAAACAGACTCTGATGTAGTACCTCAGGAACACCGATTATCCTGACCCCAGGATCTGCATAACAAACTGCCTCTTGCTTGGTATCTACAGACCAGCGTTTGAGGACAAATTCTGCCTGACTGCCAAGGTTTCAGTGTAAACAATGCCAGCATTATTTATTTCAAAATGTTTCCTTTGAGAAATCATTTGAAACCGGTTTTCAGTTACAAGACCTGCAACACAGAGCAATATGCATATGCCTCGGTTGGCTTCTGCATGGAACCTAGAATATGCAACCCTGTGAAGTCTACAAGTCTTGACTGAGAAAGTTCAAGATTTGTTGTGTGCCACATTTTGTTTTTTAGAGGAGATTTAAGGCCTTCAAAACTGCCACATGACATGGATGATTCCCTTCTCTTGGAATTTAGCAAGACTCCATTCAATCCTTGTCCAAAATGTGGAAATGTGAAGTGCCCGTACTTGGCTGCCTTGGGCAAGACTGATGTTTACAAACAGACTTGGAAACTGTAGATTCAAAACTAACCTTTCTGCATGGCTGTGAAGGAACCACTGATTTTTTTTTTAAGTATCAAATCTGAAACTGCAGCTTATTTTTCTCTTAGTAAGAGAAGTCTGCCGTGTGTTACAAATTTGGTTGTGCATTGGAAATTGAACAGTTAACATAAAGCACAGCCATGTTTTACTCCAGAGTATGGGAATGCAATATAGCAAGCAGAAATACTTCTGAATTTTGGGAAGGGAGGTGGGATAGAGGAGAGGAAGAACTCCAGATTATGTTAAGATTCTATGGTGAAAACATTTGCATGTTGTTTTTGCTATTGTACACTTGAACTGCACATGCAAGAAAAAAGGTGGAATGACTACCAGAAACAGCTCAGGGTATTGCCAGTCCGAAATAAAGTGGGATGGAAAGCATGTCCTTCATAACAAGGGTACAAAATGCCCCTTACGCTGCAGTGTGTGTGTGTGTGTGAGAGAGGGAGAGAGAGGAGGAGAGTGAGTGTGAATATGAGTGAATGAGCACATGGTGGGAGGGTTCGGGAAAGAAGGGGAAGGTGGAAAGGAGTTAAAAGGCATTTTTTTTAATTTATTCTTTTTAGAATGTGATATTTTCATGAGCAGCCACAGGGGGGGAACTGATAGGTTGTTACAGCTGCCTTAAACTATGCACAAAGCTAAGTGACCAAATTTTGTTGATTGAAAAAGTGCATTGTTTACTTATTCCCTCCCTCTACTGAAATGTTACCCATTCTGGGTTTTTTGATGTGAAAAGGAGAAATGTTTTTAAGGACAAATTTTAAGGACTAATTTTTAATCTTCAAGCATTCCTTTTTTTGTAATTTTTAAGTTTTAAGTACTGTAAGCACAACTGTAATCTATTTTGAGAAATTGGTGCTTTATTTTTGTTCATTTGTATTTTCCTTGTTTTTACTGTAAAGACTGTTCTGTTTACAGTTTGCAACAGCCATTTTTGGGAGAGCTTCAGTGTAAAGCCATTTGTTAAAGGCTTTGCCGTCCTCATGTCAATGTGCCTGTTGCTGTTAATCTTTGATTAATAAAACTTTTCACATTATCTCCTGAGTCTAGCTTGAAAGGTGGAGAAATAGTTAAGATTATTTTAATCAGAATCTCTTAGTGGCTTTGGACTCTATTGGAGCTTCTTGTTTCGTAGAGGTTTTCTTTGTGGTCTCTGTGCAGATGCACAGCACTCAAACCAAAATGTTCTAAAGCCGAGGTTTTTTAGTGGGAAGCATATCCTAGGGCACAAGTTCCTGGGTGTGGGTTGAGTTATCTCCTCAGTATCTTTTCAACTACTGAAGCGGTGTCAGGAGCCTTTTCTCTGATAAAACCCAGTGCCGTATAGGTGTTAAGAGTTGGAATAGGAGTGGGGAGATCCAGGTTCTAGGCCACCATTAGCCACAGAAGCTCACTGGGTGATTTTGGGCCAGTCACTCCCCCTTAGCCCAAAGTTCCTCACAGAGTGGTTGTTGCGATGAAATAAGAAGTCTTGTATTGCAATAAGCTATAAGCCCATACTATTAAAAAGATGCCAGTGGTTTGTCTTGAGGGTTTTTTTCTTCTTCATAGTCTCCCTCATGTTTTTTGTAATTACAAATTAATTTCTATAGTACCTTTTGTAAATTGTTACAGACTTCGATTGGAAGGTGAGGACATTACCACTCATTTGGCAATTCTATGGCCTTATCTTGGGGAACATAAGGCAGTGAAGTAACCTTTTTGCAACTATATTAGTGTGGTGGCAAGATCCTATCCACTGATTCCTTGTCTCTCCTATGCCTTAGAAAATGGTACATTGGCATTGTTTGTCCACACTTCATAAAGCAGGCCCAACAAAACTCAGGTTCTTCAGACAGGTGCTAATGTAGGGAAAGACTGTTAATTGCAGGGTCATTGTCCTCTTCATCAAATCCAACCACAGTTCTGATTCTAACAAACTTGAAAAGCTTCTGCCATCAACAGCTGTGGTTCTACTTACAGTTCCTTCAGTTCCAAACCATTTGCAAAACTTGCCACTGTGCACAAAGCAAAACGTCTGATTAGGAAGAAAGAATAAAAGCAGCTTTAACTTTGTCTGGTGGGTTCAACATGGAGTGTCCCGTAACTCCTATTGGCTGATGTGCAGCCACCATCTATTCTCCCTGCTCTTCTTCATTTGATTCACTGCTTCACACTGCTGAAGCTTTGCTTTGTCTGGTCTCTAAAAGAGAGCTTATGGAGTCTTCAACTGCATGTAGAGGATCTCCAACAACTGGCTTTCTTTTGTTCAGATTCTTATCCTTGGCACTATTTTAATTTCCACAACCTTTTGTCAGATTCCAAATATTTTGACTGTAGGTTTCTACTATGACTACCATCTCATTAGCAGCCATCTCCTCTCTGGTGTTTCTAGGATTCTTACTTTCCTGTCTTGGTATTACTGATCTTCACTATGGGAACTGCTATCAGTCATGACACAAAGATTCTTCCAAGTTGTATCAGCTATCAGAGACCATGCAGAAACTTCTGGCTTCTTGTGGTCTTGAGCATAACCTCAGCACTATTCAGCAGTCTTGGTGTGGATTCCATTTCAGTAGAAGTCTGTCCCTTGGTCTGCTGTAGTATAATACCAATGGTACCATCTCTATCAATACTGCAGGATCTTTCAGAGACCCAACATCTATCCTGTCTTGGATATGGCAGACTATCAATCATAATTGGATAAATTTGCTTCAGAAACCACTTTTTCCCTGCTTCAAGTTGTCTAGGGGATGATCAGGTGGACCATTTTTTATCTGAATAAAATACAATGTACGCACAGCAGATTTTTCACATACCTTAAGCATTAGGCTTTGAGGTTCACCAACCTCCTTGTTGGATGATCTGGTGTTCAGAATTTCTAATTCTGATATGCTGACACTGGTAAGTATGCTACAGCTATTGACACCATTTACTGTCAGGACCAGAAATACTGGAACAAGGATAACTCTTTTGGCATTTGGCCTCTGTACACCACCACATTGAAGCTAAAAGGAAACACACCCAGATGGGAGCGAAGTCAGGACTTTCAGCTGTAATTCAAGGGGTTTGTCAAAAGTGGAGCACTAACCATTCAGGAAGTACAGCCAGTGGCACACACACATACCCATCGGTGGTTCATAAGTAATGGAACAAACCAACATTACAACATAAGGATCGTCTTAATACCTATCTGCAAAGCACACATGACAGAAATCAGACACCATGTGTCTGACTTCAAAATTTTTTTCAGCAGCCCTCTTCAAACTCTTAATTATTGGGGCACCCTACTATTATTCTTGGAAAGGGCAATGCTTCATACTGATAAGCTAGAACTCAATGGAACATTTTTCTAACTTCATTATAGCTCTTTCTTACCACATTGACTACCACTAGGCTTGTATGTTTTTTGGGGAAATTGGTTCTTTGGGAAATAGTTTTTTATTTTTTATTTAATCAACTTACAGGCTGCCTCAACTGCAGTTGCAACTCATGGACTAATTTATTAATTTAAATTTAATAAATTTACCAATTTACTAGAGAATAGGAAGGCAGTGGCTAACATTTTCTACTTAGGGCCTACTAATACAAACTGTCACTATTTCTGATGGATTGTTAGCCATAGAATCAAATACGTTACTAGTCTTGATCTATCTCCCATCTAAATGCTGCTGTTAGTAGTCCAATCCACAGCAAATACTCTGTTCTTCACACTATAACGCTAAATGTACTAGGAATCTTTATATTTACATATCTTCAGCAGCACTAAGAGCATACCATTGTAATGCATGCTCACATATACAATTACTTGCCTACAGGGTACAGCACAACACAATATAAAATCTATCCATTTACATACATTAAAATTTAAGTTTTCTTACAGAAGTTTAAAAAAACAGCACAAACCAGCAGCAGTAACTCATTAGGCTAGTTGAAAGAATCTTTTGTCTTACCGTACACTTAACTGCCACCTTCCTCTCACTGGTCTGCTCTCACAGCATCCCATTTTGTCTAAACCCTTACTGGAAGGGACACGAACCATCTCTGCTGCTGTAAATCAGGCTGAACAGTTTGAAAATGTATTTCATTCACAAATCATAAATCAGCCCCAATTTGGCATTTAGAACAGTTGGAGCATTTGAAACAGCTGTTCCAAGGTTAAAACATTTTGCATATCCCCTACTTTTAAAATTCCAGTCTAAAGCAAATTTTATTCATCAGATTCAGGTTGGGTCTTTAAATCGATCCAGTCCTTTTAATGCATGAGTTTTGTTCAGATTTCATTTGCTTCAGATATTCCTAGGCCCCATTGTGCAATATTCTTTGTCCACAAGCATCAAAAAGTGACCAGACTAATATAATATGCATCATACCATTTAATTTTGAACAGTGGTGGAAAAGGTTAAAAATACTGGTGCATCTACAGGATAATAAACATTAAAGTATCTGGAAGCAATTTTACATGACCAGATTAAAAACATTTTCATATCTGAACAAATTTCAAAATGAAAGCTTTTAAGCATTTCATGACATTCAGGTTAAATTTGCTCTTAATACCCACAGAGATAAACCACTTTTCCATGTTACACTTTGAATCATTCAACAGTTTGCAATACTACTCAAGATGATGAAATATTGACAAAATACACTGTTCAAGAAGTAAAATATTTTTACCCAGCAGGAAACTTGGGTTGGCAATTTGTCTTTTTCCAACATCAAATTATTTTCCAACTTATTTGGCAGTTGTTTATTATCTGCAGTTCAGTTCAGTAGGAACTGGTGAGTAAGCAGGTAAATGTCAGTACTACTCCAAATGCAAATTACAAATATAGACACATCTCATGAAAGAAAATAACCCCTGGAATTGTCTTCATTTGAAGGTCTGCTAGGGAGGTCAACAAAGCTAATTAGATGTTAAACTTCACTGGTAACTGCCGATATGCTCATTATATGCATATTACTCCTAGAAGGAAGTCACAATTAGTGTTTCATCCTATGTAAAAATATGATTCAAGCTTTGGCTAGTTTCTTGCCTGTAAATATACTTCCAATGCAGCATTTGTTTTAAAGCAAAAAAAAAAAAAGATGCTCAACTGAATGCTAATTTGACCTTTTGCTGAGTAATAAAATTCTTAAGCCTTTGTTGCCTTCACTATACATGAAGAAAAGTAAAGTGGCTCCAGTGAAATCTGTACTTCAAGTTCAAAATGAGATGTCAATACAGGCTAAATATGTCCTAACAGTATTCCAATTATTACACCGGAGCTATAATTTAAATTATCATTACATTCACACAAGTTTAAGAGTGACATTTATAACTTAATGTTAACCCAACACTGTATGTACACAAATACTAAAACCTGTGCTAGATCACAGAATTTTCACTTTTAAACTCTTGTTCATGGAAGCAAGGCACATAATTCAGTATTCTAAAATTATAAAACTAATTCTCAAAAGTTGAGACAGTCCTTTTGTAGTGAAGCATGATTTTTCTGCTTAACAATTTTCAATTAGGTTCTTCATTTTCCCTGTAGGCTTCAGCAGGTGTGGCCCAAACTGTGAAAAGAAAAAGAATGTATAAACTAAAAAAATATATTATTTATTTGTCATATTTTTATTACCGCCATCTCCCCCACTTGGGGGTCCCTGGGTGGTTCACAATAAAACAGTATAAAGTACAATAAAATCAGAACAATATCAATAAATATACATATAAAATATAATAAATCCAAATAATGGCAGATCTAATTCTACCCAAAGGGGACTAAAAAAAAGCCATGATTTTTCTCCTTCCTTGCAGTGTTTGGATACAATAAGCTAGAATTTTTATTTATTTACCAGCTGTTAGCTCATGCGTGCTACTAAACTTAAACCCCTTTAGATCAGTGGCTGGGGAATTCTGGGAGTTGGAATCCACACTTCTTATAGTTGCCAAGTTTGAAAAACACTTTAGACGCTTCTATTAGTGGGAGGCACTAAATCAACCAGAATGAAAAAGGAAGCCAATGTTCTCTAGCTTGTTACTCCTTTAACTCAAGTAATGGGAAACCAACCACAAATGCTGGAACTGATAACCAAGCACTTACCAGCTTTGTTTCAGAAGTTGAAATCTGTTTATCAGTTTCACTTGTACTGTCACTACGGTATCGATAAGCAAATTTCTTTTTAAGAGCTTCAGCTATGAGTGCAGCAGGATCTGTTGGGTCAGCAGTTTTCCTAATTGTGCTTTCATCTGGTCTTCAAAAGAATAAGGTAAGGCTTTATGTCACAGCAGCTTCAAATGATGCAAACAGATGCCCCTTTTCACTAATGTTTTGCTTATCTTTTTTTTATTCTCCCACTTCAAGTGCCAGAAAAATCAGAGAGAAGTATCAGAATACCTCTTCAAATTCAGGCCTATTAGGTAAAACAGATGGGCATAGCAAATATGTAGCAAACTAAAGGTAGTCCTTGACTTACGATAACAATTGGGACTGGAATTTCCATCACTAAGCGATGTGGTCGCAAAGCGTGACCACATTGCTTAGCGATGGCAATCCCTGCAGTCTTGGTTGCCGTTGTTTACTGAATCGCACAATTGTTAAGTGAGGTGACTTCTGCTGGCTTCCCACAACCACAATCGTGGGGAAGTCAGCAGGAAGTTGCAAGCTTCAGGCCAGCAGGCAGGTAAGGGGCAGTTGCCAGGTGAAGGAGGGAATGAGTGGGTGCACGGGGGTGCAGAGAGAGTGCGCGAGAGGTGCCAGGTGGGTTGGGCACATGAGGACAGGTACTGAAGGGTGTGCAGGGGTGTGTGAGTGGCTGGCGCAGTGTGAACGCAGGGGGCTGGGGAGGGTGAGCGGGTGGGGGAGACTTACCCCAGCAACTTGCCACCTTCCCTGCCAGCTTCCCCATTGACTTTCTGGGGAAGCCAGCGGGAAGGTTGCAAATGGCAATCACGTGATTGCGGGGTGCTTGGTAACTGGTCGTAAGTGTGAATGAGTTGCAAGCTGCCCAGATCGCAATCATGTGACCGCAGGGGCACTGCAACTGCTGTAACTTTGGGGACCAGTCATAAGTCTCTTTGTTCAGCACCATCGTAACTTCAGTCATGGAACAAATGGTTAAAATCGAGGACTACCCTCTTTCTCCTCAGTTTAAAAGCTGATACAGATAGTCCTTGCTTAACGACTGCCCTGAAGAAGTAACTTTATGACCAGTCCTCTCAGTTAAAACCATTGCAGCATCCCTGCAGTCACATGATCGAGATTAGGGCACTTCGCAACTGTCAGGCATTTACGACCATTACAGTGTCCTGCAGTCATATGATTGGCATTTGCACGCTTCACAGCCAGCATCTGACAAGCAGAGTCAACGGAGAAGCCAGCAGTGAAATTGCAAGTTGCAGTCACGTGGTGTCTCACTTAATGACCGCAGGGAAAAGCAATGTTGTAAGCCCATCATGGTCATGTGAGTCTCGCTTAATGACTACGTCGCTTAGCAATGGGGTTGCCGGTCCCAATTTTGTTCATTAAGTGAGTACTATCTGTACTCCTTAAAATGACAAGCTACTCTTTGAAATTCAAATTGTAAACTGTGATGCAGTTGTTTGCAGGAGGCTAGTCTAGTCGTCTGGATCAAGCAAGCAAATGATTATAGTCATTTAGATGGAGTGTATATCTCCATCTACACTCAGCAGTAATCAGAATATGGCACTTCTTTCTTGTAACCATTTCTGTAGTAAATAAAAGGGAAAAACATACCTTTTCACTGAGCGCAACTTTACATTGTTCATGTCTTTGAGGATATCTAGCATATTTGGCATTTCAGGCTTCTTTGGATCACTATCTATCAAAGTCTTGCCAGAATTTATTCTTTTTCCTTTGCGCTCGTTAATAAGGTCAATGGCAGATATACTTTGCTGGTGTGGTGGCGGTGGAGGTAGGGGTGGCGGTGGCGGTGGCGGCGGCGGGACAGAAAGGGATGCTGGAGAACTTATTCCAGCTGTAAGAACAATGTACATTTAAACATGCTACAAATATCTTTAATACACACAAATTGTTGTTTCAAAAATTTACCCAGTATTGTATCATATAGAGCAGCATTGTACTAGATTAATGTCATGTACTGTATTCCCCCCCTGTCCTTGACAGTTTCCATTCTAATGAAAAATATAATGAAAAAGGTAATATTCCTTTTAATGGCTTGGCCATGAATGAATATATTGACCCCAACACTGAAGAAGCTTTCTAGTGTGTGGCATTTATTTATTACATTTCCATAGTGCTAGAGTCAAAAAATGATGCCTAACTGTTTACACAAAAAACATGCTTTATTGTGTTTTTCTCTGTTTGCTGCCCAGAGTTATAGGGGTTAAGATTGGCAGCTATATACATTTGTTAACTACATATAAAAACAACATACAAACACAAAACTATCATAAAACAATGGACAAAATGATAACCATTCAAAGGCCCTCAGGAACGGCTCCATTTTTAAGAGTTTCTGGAAGGCCAACAAAGGGAATCAGCCTAATCTTAAAAGGAGGCTGTTCCATAATACGGAGGCTGGAAACTGAAAACCATTGCCCACGAGTCCTGGTCCCCTTCACCTCCCATACATGGCGGACCATTAAAAGATTCTGGGAGAATTCCACACTGAACAAGTTGGTCAGATCACTTCTATATGGAAAAGGTGGTCCTTTAAGTACTTTGCTGCCAAAGCATGTGTGGCTTTTTAGGTAAAAAACCAGCACTTTGAACTGCACCTTGAAACTTACTGCTAACCTCTGCAGCAACTGTAAAACTGCTTGCTTTGGTAGCAAATCCAGAGAAGGTGTCTTTCATACATAGAAACTTAGAGGACCAGGAAAGGGCCTCAAAAGAGATATGCAGAGAGAAACAGCTGCTTTGACACTCCAAACAATGGGTTTTGACGGGTATTTGGGCTCACTGTAATTGAAGAGAACTGTCATCTGACAAGATCATTAGGATTCACATTTTCTGACTGCATAAAAGAGCATGTAATATCTGCAATTGCATACAATGTTGTAGGCTCTAAGACTGTCAAAATATTTAATGCCATAAATGGAAATCACTGCCAGTTAGCAAGCAAAGCTTTACTATATTCTTTTGTTTTTTGGGGGGTGCCTTTGAGTCAGTGTTGACTCCCTGGACTAGTCCCTGCAGTTTTCTTGGCAAGATTTTGGAAGTGGTTTGCCATTGCCTGCTTCCTAGGGCTCAGACAGAGTGACTGGCCCAAGGTCACCCAGCGTCTAAGGCAGGACCAGAACTCATGGTCTCCCGGTTTCTAGCCCAGTGTCTTAACCACTACACCAAACTGGCTCTCTTACTACATTCTTACCCTTCAGTATCATGCAGATTGCTAAGAAAAAATGTAAGAAAGATACAGGAAAGCAAATAAATGTACTAATTAATATTTGTATACTTCTTCCCAAGAAAATATATTACCTCATTGTCAGGTAAAAGAAGAGTTGCAAACACAGGCAAAAAATTAATCATCATATCTGTGTCAACTGAAGCTTTCATAAAGTTGTTTTTAGATACAAGAACACTCACAAGGAAAGTCTCATTTTAAGCACTGCCAGTCAAAATCTCTATGGTTAGCAGAAGTTGGTAATACAAATCTCAAGATCACCTTGACTGAAGTTTCTACAACAGTTTAATGTAGCCTTGCCCAACCTATTATCTCTTTCTAGTGCACCAGATTACACATTTCATCATATGCACTCAGCAAAGTATGCTGGCTTAGAGTCATGGGTACTGTCACCTACCACAATGGGAATGCAACAGGTTGGAGAAGACAGGCTCAAGAACATATGTGCAGATGGATACAACAGAGAAGTATCCCATTCCAGATCTTTTGTGTCAAAGTAAGAGGAAGACTACCACAACTAGTTCTCCACAGATCGTCATTTATAATACCAAGAATATTTGCATCTAAATCTGCAGTATTTTTCTGAATATAGGCATAACATTTGATTTATTAACACTGAAAGAAGGACAACTTAATACCTGCTGCCAAATTCTGTTCTTGTAGGCTTACAATTTTGGCTATTTGTGCTCTTAAATTTGCAAGTTCATTTTCCAATGCATTTATTTTCTGCAACGCTTCATCGTTTGTGGCTACTGCAGGTTTGAAGTCTTCCTTTTCTTGTGATTTCTTGGGCAACAATTCTTCAGTACTTGAGTCTCTCCCTGAGCAGCCTTCACCTTTAAGGAATGGTTGGGATTTTGGCCAGCCTTCTGATCTATAATCAAGAAACAGTTTTTGGTTTCCCCCCCTCTGTAGCATGAATCCCTTGATCAAACATAAGGTAGCTAAGTTTCTTAAACCAAATAAGTTATTCTGTACAAATATAGAATGCTATCTTTGCCATTTTTTGCATTTAAGCTAAGATGGTGTTTAAGAAGTTCTTGTAAACATCAGTAAAACTATATTCTGTTCCGTTGGAAAGAAGGTGGAGGCAAAGGGTTCACTTTTGTTCCTTGCCCTTGGCCTTCAACACTAATAGGCTAGAAATCTAATGATATTTAGAAAAAAATATAAATTGTATTTTAATACTAAAACACTTTCATGAACAGGTGTTTTAAACATAACCTATGGCTGTGTTTGACATCTTTTTAACTACTGTAGCTGCAAATGGTGCACAAAAATTCATCTACACAGATATCATTAACTAATCTAATGACATTTGTGGCAGCTTTTCTTTTAATGTCTAAATTGTGTTATAAGTCATTTCCTTGGTTTGTGTGAGTTTTTAAAGATGTTTTGTACTCAGATGATTAAAATGTCACAAGACATTTTTTTAAATAATTTTGCTTTGCTGACTGCTCTCTGGTTTCTCCTATCTTTATCTTTGTAACTGCAGCAACTGAAGCAAGCCTTTAAAGATCCTGTGTAAATAGTATTCCCTGCTGCACTAGAATTGCTGTCACAGTCAAGGATCTTTCCCTTTCAAGAGCTTCCACTGTACATGACCAGACACAAACCTACTTCACAGTAACTAAGTCAAAGTAGAAGAAAATGAAATAGTATTTTATCAGTGCTTTCATTTTCATATTTTTCTTGCTTTGCTATTTCAAATATAGGTTGTAAATCTCTTTGGATAGAGACCTATTTAATGTCTTTGTAAAATATCCTGCACCGTAACAATAATGAAGTGCACTGCTTTAGTCTTACCCATTCTAGGCATTCCTCACTTCTATATGAATTCAAAAACATTTTTTTTTGCATTAAGAGCCTGCCTCTTTGCCCCATTTTAAATTTGCCATGCAATAGAGGCCAAGATGTTTTCAAATGCCACCACTGTTGTACAGACACATACCAACTTTCAGTCAGATATGATCCAAAATATATTGTAGGTTATGTACACATTTATAGTGTTGAGACATCACAAGTATCCTTGTTATTTTCTCTGCGGTCACCACTTAACAGAATAATATAATAAGCATAGTTTAACTGTGCAAAAGTGAACTTATCCTGATATGATAACCCCTATTTCTTTATCCCATCAATGTGTCACAGCTCCAAAAGCAATTCTTTGAGCTAGAGCCATATAATTAAAAAACTAGTCAATACATAAATTCACAAATTGCCAAAGCTGGAGTAAACAGAAAATTCTTTCCCATCTTTTTACATACAAAAAGGCAATAAAGGCCATATTTATGCCAAAGCCAGTTGAAAGCCAGACTGGAAAGGATCTAGATAATCCATTTCCTCTATAAGTTCCTAGAGTTGCAGTACCCCTATCTACATCATCTCTCTGGCTAAAATAATAGTGGACTTCTATTTGTTGTCTCCTCCTCAGATATTTTGGTACTGAAACAGGAACAGATTATAAAAGGTATGTGCTTATATAAGCATAACGTTATTGTATAAACAGAAAGGCTACAATATTTAATACTTCTTAAAAATATCTCTAAAGCCTTTTAAGATGTTCTTCCTTGATCAGTAATATTGGCCAGTTTTCATGTTACTAGAAAACCTGATCTTCAAACTGTAACTCTCATAGAAGGTGGTTACTGGCCTTGGTCAACAGGTTGTCTAGCCAAAGCCTCAAGAACCAGTAACAGCGGATGAGCTTTGAGAAACATACCGGAACCGTGTAAAGACTTCATCTCCTTCATCTTCTTCTTCAGCAACCCATCCCACATCTACAAGGGAGACTACTGCATCTTCTTTTAGCTGAGTAGACTGAGTGCCTTCTGCAGGCTGAGAAGTAAGCTAGATTGATTGGATAATGTTATGTGTTAGAGCAACTGCCTGGATCAGTCTTACACCTCTATGAAAGTAACAGGAAGATAAAATACATAGTTCTATTATGAATAAGAGAAATAAATAGGGGGGAGAAGAAGTTTATACCAGAGTTAAAATACTAGTGTCTTCATTTGGGCAAGGTTTCAAACTTAGTACCAATCCAATCTAAGAAATCTAAAGAATGACTTACAGCATTAGAATTTCCACTGCTGTTTCCAGATGCATGGCATGACATGCAAATTGGGTACTAAGTCGCAAATATCTAACTACAGTTTAGGAAATTTACATACACTAATAAAGTTATAGGTGAATAATCTGATTAATTTCAAACTATTTCTCATACATATTACATTACATTCGAGTGAGAAACAAAAAGGCAGAAATTAGTTTCAGAAACAGAAACTCCAAATCCCACAATAATGTGTTGCGTAAGTGTTAATTCTAGTGCCAAATGGTACCTGTTTCCAGATTTGCCAGCACAGCTAAGGAAGCACCAAAAGTACATACAGAGTAAGAACTTCTTGTTGTTTATTTGTTTAGTCGCTTCCGACTCTTCGTGACTTCATGGACCAGCCCACGCCAGAGCTTCCTGTCGGTTGTCAACACCCCCAGCTCCCCCAGGGACGAGTCCGTCACCTCTAGAATATCATCCATCCATCTTGCCCTTGGTCGGCCCCTCTTCCTTTTGCCCTCCACTCTCCCTACCATCAGCATCTTCTCCAGGGTGTCCTGTCTTCTCATTCTGTGGCCAAAGTATTTCAGTTTTGCCTTTAATATCATTCCCTCAAGTGAGCAGTCTGGCTTTATTTCCTGGAGGATGGACTGGTTTGATCTTCTTGCAGTCCAAGGTACTCTCAGAATTTTCCTCCAACAGAGTAAGAACTACTTTCTAGAAATTGTTGAAGTTAAAATTCTCAATAAGGTTAGCTCTACAGAAAATCAAACCTAGGTTTGCTATTATATAATCTTCAGTGAGAGTGTTGTCATTGTGAATATTCCCTGGCCAATACTGGATTATTCTGATATAATTTCCAGAAAGGAATAAAAGCAAATCACCATGTCTTTTAACAGAGATCATCATCTCTGAATAGAGATCATTTCATGGTCACATTAAACTATTTCTAAAGTATTATAAATGGGTTAGAGCTGCTGCTTATCTAACAAACAAGACTTCACTTGCTTTTTTGGAGAGATGTGCCATAGCACAAACTCAAATTTGCCTTTTGTCAGACCCTTCCTCTAGACAGGCAACTAAGCTCAAGCACTGTGAAAAGATTAAACATGGGGCACCACAGCAAATATCCAAATTTCCCATCCACATTTAAACTACCTAGCTAACTATATGTAGTCTCATGTGCCTTATTAAAGAAGTAATCCTAAGCATGCTAAACTTGAAGAAAAGTCTAATTTTTCAGCAAGATTGTGCTGACAGTCTTCCAAGAATGACAAAACAACTGTCACCGCCATTAAATATCTTTAGTTCACTCTCTATGTACAAGAAGAAAATGAGTATAGAAGTTAATTAAGATTCTTAACAATTAGATTTACATATAAGTATGCATCAATAGTTAAACTGAACTTTAATGAAAAAAGAGAAGACTGACTTACAGTAGATTCAGTGCATGATCCTGTGATATAATAGCTAGAGAGCAAGAAAGGAAGAAAAAGGGAAAGAGAGAATGCTATAGAAGTTTCAAGAAAGCATGAAGACAGCCATAGTATTATCAGGTTTTTTTAAATATAAACAGCAGAGTTTATTTTGCTGCCATTTGGCAAACTATAGCATTTTTCAGCAGAAAACAGGGACAGAGAACTTGTTTGGTCTAAAAACTATTTTAGATTATCAAGCATGTAATAACTCAAGAACATGCTTGCACCTTTCTACTCTTTTGGACTTGGTTTTAATGTGAATTTGTGCCCACCATTTAATTCTCTTTCCTATCCCTGCATTAGAGCTTTGTAAACAACTGAATCTGCCTCTTCCTCCAGCAGCAGCAGCAGCAGCAGCAAGCTAACATTACAATGAGCCTTAACACAGCTAAAGCATGTTTCAAAATGGGGTATGATATAACAGAATGAAGATCTCTAAAACTGGGCATTTCTCCTTGCTGAATGAATTTGTGGAGGCACTCCAGAGAAAAATGATGATTAAACATTCTTTTATTCCATAAGCAATACTTTTGAATCAATTTCTGCCCAGGGTTTATCAAAAATATTCAGAACTCATTGACAGCTCAGACCAGTAATATCAAATAAAATATAAATACAGGTAAATAACAAGGAAAGAGATACCCAATATTGTTTACACTAGAAAAAAAGAACACAATGATCTTCACGTATCATACAAAATGTTTCTAAGCTGCTCAATTTGTTAACTGTAAATTAAACTTATGACTTTATCCTTGAATGCCTTTTCTACTCAAAAACAATTGTTAAAAGTCACAAGAGTCCTATAAAATTTAATGCTATTGCCATTTGAATACAATAGAATAAAGAAATAATGACTAATCTTCCTAGAAATATGTTCTCCCTCCAGCTTTCAAATATAACGGATTAATTTTAAATAAATCACAATTACTTAAAACAGTTTTTTCAGAACTCCCTACTTAGCACTGAAAAGAAAGTTCTATTTAAAATGCATGGGATTGCCATCAGAAAATAAACCTAAAAATAAATACATGCTCAATTTGACCTTTGCATATTCAATTGTATCCATAGTTTGCCATTTTCAACACATTTACAAAATGGTTTGCTTTTCAAAGTTCTTATATTAAATAAGGGACTGTTTTTTAATCAGAAAATGCTACTATTTTCTCACCTATTTTTAAATATATTGACATTCCTATTGCATCAGTTTTGTTCTTTCTTAGATTTTTTTTACTTACATTAGAAATGAAACTGGCTCCTATTCTATATATTATCAGACATCTTTGTTCTGTACCTTTAATGTGTTTATATTATTCTAGCCTAACATTAAGAAGGAATGTGTTTGAAATTGGAGATGAATCCTCCAGTTACTCTCATAGACTGATCCTTTCTAATATAGAGCTGATTCACACAGCAGCTTCTGGATTGCTATCTTACCTGGGATTATTCTCACTGAAATCAGTGGGACTTACTTCTGAATAGGTATACAGCAAATGTGTGTGCATCAGCAGTGCCATAAGCCCAATTACTACTTTTTCCAATTTTTTGGCCATAGTTTTGCATATTCCTGCCAGTTTTATAGCAATAAGATAAATAGGAACCTGGGGATGCTGTGAAAAATGTCCAAGTAGACATTAACAGGAGGAAAACATCTAATTTTCATTTACTTAATCCACATGACAAGAGGGAAAAAAACATTCACAGACATAATTCCTTAAGCTGTAGACAAAAGGAGTCCTGTTTCAACAAAAATTTACTCAAATTTAGAGCCAACCACTAGCTGCAAAAATTGCAATGGGAGACCACGCAATTATTTTACTCCAAGTTAAAGCAACTCAAAAACTCTCCTACAGAAAGAATGCTGAGGCAACCTCCATCTTGGAATGACAGACACACAGCATTTGCCTGTATAGCTTTGTCTTTGTAAGATTTATTGTACAAACAAATATTGTAAGGTTATATCCCATAACCTAGTGATACTTCGCTTACTATTTCAGAATAAGTGTTCTATCACTTCAGTTGCCTTTATGTGTAAATAAGATAAAATGTAATCAATATAATAATTATCGAGTAATACAATAAAGTCACCTCTATTTCTGTCATTTAAAGAACTTACAATTTAGCAACAACTTTTGGAAATTTCTGGGATGTGTTTTTAAGTGCTTCAGGAGCTGTATATGTGGCCCTGAGGCACCTCTGTTATAGTTTGTTAGGTGTTGAATATTTTTCCATCCCCATCAATGCCCACTTCAGCATTATTACATTCAAATAACCACAGACCCAGATATTGAGGTCTTAGTAGTTTCTGCAGATCAAAGCAAAAAATTAAACATCTTACCTGAAATTGAACCCTTGGGCATTGTATCAGAGAAAGGTTGGAGCCAATTTTTCTTACAATACTTCTGTTTGGGCCATAAGATTTATTTGACCAAAGCAACTGAAAAAAAAAAGTCTGTGTCAATATTGCTTTTCTTTGAAGTTTTACTTCACAATTAAATTAAGTAAATCCTGGAAAATTAATTATTTTTGAGCATCAAATTGTACTGTATGACTGTATACACAGAAAAACTGATTTAACATTTAAGATTTGTTTTGTTTGTTTTATTGTACACTGCCCAGTCATGTGAGCGAGATGGGCAGCTATATAAATTTGATAAATAAATAAAGTGACACAATACTCTGTCCAACAAAATATGAATGGGCCCACAATCAGTCTCTCTCTCTTAACCAACAAAATTCTTTTCATTATATTTTGTAAGCGGAACTATTCCTCAGACACAATCCAGAGAACTGTAGTTATACTTATATTCCACAAATTCAGTTATATTTAAGTATTAAAGTATGTGTTTGTATTCTTCTAATATCACTGGCATTTATCCATGCCACTCCCTATTCACTATTAGACTTTCAGCTTCTGCAAATATTTCACTGTAATAATAGGTATACTTACTGATTCCATAGTTAATCCAACTTGCATAAATATCACTCTAAACAGATGCTTAATCCAGCAGAACATCTGGAACGAGGTAAAGCCTTCAGCAATTTGTAATTTGACCACCTCAGCTTGCTAGGATGCAGAAGCTCCATAGTCTGCCTGGAGAGAAAAAAATACTTAAGCAGAACATATCAATATGCAACTGTTTCAAATTACAAGATATTATCTAAAAAAAAAAAAAAAAAAAGTTACAGCTCTAGTATTTTTCGCCACAAACCAATCACAGCATGTTTTATTAACATTTTTTTTCAGAGAAAATATTACTGTACTTAGATGAATGTTCAAAGATCATGCTTCAAATGAGTAAGAAACTATTTAGAAGAAAATGGCAACCAATTCAACTATTTAATGTAATTTATATAATAAATTGTCTATAGGGCCTGACTTTTGGTATACCCTGTATATGAAGTATGATATGCCATTATTACAATGAATACCAACCAGCAACTGAAGCAGTTATAAAGAACAAAAATAAATGCCATATGATTACTGATAATAATAGTTTTAACAAGTATAATTTTGAAAGTATACTGCATTAAAACATCTAGTATACTTTAGGCAAATAATAATTATATTTTATTAATGTGAAAATTATTATGTCTGAGGATGAATCTTCTTCTGCAGTAAATATGCATATTCCTGAAAAACAAAATTCCTTCTGTACTCAGTTCTCATGAATAAGAACAATTTAGTCATGTGAACATAGTTATGATTATTTTGGAAACTAAACAAATTTCTGAGCTTTGTAATGGAAAAATGCAACTGAAGAGAAGGAAATGGAATTCAAGCAAAACTGCTATCATTAAAACACTGCACTAACATTACAAACTTGTTTGAGTTTAACTAACTTTATGGTTAGTTTCTTTTAGCAAAGAAAAAGTAGTTTCATGTGGAAAGGCAGTCCCTAGTTTTGGCTTTATCTACTGTATATACTACTAAAACTCTTGTGTCTGTTTGATACTTTGTAATATTTTAATTGGGAGAAACAGTGCATCATAGGGCAAAAAGTTTTGAACCAGGGTACCTCAAATGGGCTAACTCACAGAATGCATCCAAAATCTGGGACCCATGACTCCCATGGAATAGAAATTTGGCAAATTGTATAAAACATTTTATCACATAATACAAAATGTCATAAAACATGTCCTGTGGTCAACTCCTGATGTTTGACTGGGCTATACAATTCAATATGAATGACATGGGCTATTTTCAAGGCAGATACATCTCTGAATATCTCCCTGAATTTTTAAGAACTTTTCCAGTGAAGGCAGTACATTAGAAGCTCTGCTTTGGTTGAAGGCATTGAGGAATCTGGTAAGGAAATACCTCTGAAATGATGACCCAACAGGTCACGGGTTGTCTAGTTATTTAGAGCATGCTTTAGAAGGTAACATGATTGTCCAGTTGTCAGTTTCTCACCTGGGAGAAGCAGTTCATGGCATATACTTCACAGCTGACATTTTAAAAATATTCCTTTAACCTAGAAGAAATAAAAATATAGTGTCTGTTCTTAAAAACAAATATTGATATTAGCTAGATTTATATTCTATCTTTGCTCCTCGAGCTCAAAGCAGAGTCCATAGCACTTTCTCCTCCAATTTCTTTTTCATAACAGTAACCCTGTAATGGAGTGAGAGAGAATGACTAACCCCAAATCATCCAATGAGCTTCCATAGCTGAGGATTGATTATCCTACTCCAACATGTTAACCATAATACCATCCTGGCTCTCTTAAGAACTGCTAACTGTAAGCTCCTACCTGATCCAGATAAGAAAGAATAGGCTATCCCATTCCCAAACTTAAATGTAGTAACATAGTAAATTCTAAGGCTCCAATTTTTCAAGGCCAGAACAGAGCAGGGGCAAAGGACCAGAAGAAGGTACCTTTATAAACTGTTCGTTCCCCCTTAACAAAGTAACCTGAAAGCAAAGTGTGAATTCTCAAAGCTTTCTACCTTTTTTCCTTTTCTTCTTTTTCCTTTTTCACTCCACCACAACATGACACCACAAAGAACAAATGTATTACGATATACAGTTATTCAAAGTAAATCTTCTGTAATATTTGCTACTCTAGAGGAATATTACTAGCTCTCTGGAAATAAGACTATTTTGGCATTGCTGGGCAGCCCACTAAATTATGTCACCAAATTTTAGAGTCAAACCAGTGGAAAATAAGAATTGAGATGTAATTCTCAATGTTTTTTAAAAAGCACTGTCATCCACTTAGGTGGCAGCACCTGGCTGACCTTAGCTGATCTAGAAAGCCAAGCAAGGTCAGACTTAAAAATTGCATAGATACGTCTATATGTCTAGCCATCAGGTGCTAGCACAATTCTCAGATAATGTTATTTTTTAAGCATTCCTTTAAATTTCACATACATATTATTCCAAATCCTAGCCTCACTCAATTTGATGGTCTCAACACTGGCTATCAACATTATTCTGATCATTTTATGATTCTGTGGAATATAGGACAACAATAAGGTCTGGATTAATACCTGAACCTAACTTACAATTTAAAATATAAACCTGTGAACAAGGGACCAGGCCTAGAAGAAAAGAATTATGAGAACCTGAATCTAGCTAAAAGACTGCTTGGAGTCATGGTGAACCAAAGATGAAATTAAAATTAAAAATTTAAATGGACTTTAAAGTCTTGTTTTGAAAACATATTCTGAACCAAAGACTGCTTTAAAGAATCAATATTGGAGTTCTCTATTCAACTAAGAGATGAAGAGCTGCAAAATAAAAGTTCCTCCTTTCTTGGGGGAGGTGGGAAGTAATAGAAGTTTGAAGAATAAATAAAATAAATGAAATAAAAGTTGGTATGTAAGTTAAGTTCACAGAAAGCTTGGTGAAAAATAAATCACAAAGATATTATAACCTGTGAGATGATACTCTCAATAAATGAATACACCTGCAATTCCTCATTAATATAAGCAATTAAAACCATGAGATATATCTATAGCATCCCCATCTGTCCATGAGATTTACCTATAGCACCCCTATAGCTCACACAATTCAGAATCTCTTAGAGCTTCTCTTAGCCTTTGTTGTTTATTCATTTAGTCGCTTCCGACGCTTTGTGACTTCATGGACCAGCCCACGCCAGAGCTTCCTGTCGGTTGTCAACACCCCCAGCTCCCCCAGGGACGAGTCCGTCACCTCTAGAATATTATCTATCCATCTTGTCCTTGGTCGGCCCCTCTTCCTTTTGCCTTCCACTTTCCCTGGCATCAGCATCTTCTCCAGGGTGTCCTGTCTTCTCATTATGTGGCCAAAGTATTTCAGTTTTGCCTTTAATATCATTCCCTCAAGTGAGCAGTCTGGCTTTATTTCCTGGAGGATGGACTGGTTTGACCTTCTTGCAGTCCAAGGCACTCTCAGAATTTTCCTCCAACACCACAGTTCAAAAGCATCGATCTTCCTTCTCTCAGCCTTCCTTATGGTCCAGCTCTCGCAGCCATATGTTACTACAGGGAACACCATTGCTTTAACTATGCGGGCCTTTGTTGTCAGTGTGACGTCTCTGCTCTTAACTATTTTTCCATTATCCAGCAGATATTGGCAATTTGGTCCCTAGTTCCTCTGCCTTTTCTAAACCCAGCTTGTGCATCTGGCAATTCTCGCTCCATGAATTGCTGAAGTCTACCTTGCAGGATCTTGAGCATTACCTTACTGGCACGTGAGATGAGTGCCACTGTTCGATAGTTTGAACATTCTTTAGTGTTCCCCTTTTTTGGTATGGGGATATAAGTTGATTTTTTCCAGTCTGATGGCCATTCTTGTGTTTTCCAATTTTGCTGGCATATAGCATGCATTACCTTGACAGCATCATCTTGCAAGATTTTGAACAGTTCAGCTGTGATGCCGTCGTCTCCTGCTGCCTTGTTATTAGCAATGCTTCTTAAGGCCCAATCAACCTCACTCTTCAGGATGTCTGGCTCTAGCTCACTGACCACACTGTCAAAGCTATCCCCGATATTGTTATCCTTCCTATACAGGTCTTCTGTATATTCTTGCCACCTTTTCTTGATCTCTTCTTCTTCTGTTAGGTCCTTGCCATCTTTGTTTTTGATCATACCCATTTTTGCCTGGAATTTACCTCCAATGTTTCTAATTTTCTGGAAGAGGTCTCTTGTCCTTCCTATTCTATTGTCTTCTTCCACTTCTGCACATTGCTTGTTTAAAAATAATTCCTTATCTCTTCTGGCTAACCTCTGGAATTTTGCATTTAATTGGGCATATCTCCCCCTATCACTGTTGCCTTTTGCTTTCCTTCTTTCTTGGGCTACTTCTAGTGTCTCAGCAGACAGCCATTTTGCCTTCTTGGTTTTCTCTTTCTTTGGGATGTATTTTGTTGCCGCCTCCTGAACAATGTTGCTAACTTCTGTCCAGAGTTCTTCTGGGACCCTATCTACTAAGTCCAGTCCCTTAAATCGATTCTTCACCTCCACTGCATATTCCTTAGGAATATTAGTGAGCTCATATCTAGCTGATCTGTGGGTCTTCCCTAATCTCTTTAGTCTGATCCTAAATTGTGCAAGAAGAAGTTCGTGATCTGAACTACAGTCAGCTCCAGGTCTTGTTTTTACCGACTGTGTAGATGTCAGCCACCTTTGGCTGCAAAGGATGAAGTCAATCTGATTTCGGTGTTGTCCATCTGGTGAAGTCCATGTATAAAGCTGTCTCTTAGGTTGTTGGAAGAGAGTGTTTGTTATGCAGAGTGAATTGCCTTGACAAAATTCTATCAGCCTATGTCCTGCTTCGTTTTGTTCTCCCAGGCCATGCTTACCTGTAATTCCAGGTGTCATTTGACTGCCCACCTTAGCATTCCAGTCTCCTGTGATGAAAATAACATCTCTTTTAGGCGTGTTGTTCAGGAGGTGCTGCAGATCCTCATAGAACTGCTCTACTTCAGCTTCTTCAGCATCTGTGGTTGGGGCGTATATTTGGATCACTGTGATGTTAGATGGCTTGCCCTGAATTCGAATTGAGATCATTCTATCGTTTTTGGGATTGTATCCAAGCACTGCTTTAGCCACTTTACTATTAATTATGAAGGCTACTCCATTTCTTCTGTGGTCCTCTTGTCCACAGTAGGAGATCTGGTGGTCATTTGATGTGAAGTGGCCCATTCCAGTCCATTTCAGTTCACTGACGCCCAAAATGTCTATCTTTAATCTTGACATCTCACCAATAACCACATCCAATTTGCCCTGGCTCATAGATCTTACATTCCAGGTTCCAATGGTGTGTTGATCCTTAGAACATCGGATTCGCCGTTCACCACCAGCACCGTCGGCCGCTAGCCATCCTTTCGGCTTTGAGCTAGCTGCGTCATCACGTCTGGGGCTAGTTGAACTCATTCTCTGTTCCTCCCCAGTAGCATTGTGACCATCTTCCGACCTGGGGGTCTCATCTTCCGATGGTGTACCGACATATCTCTGGTTGTACTGATCCATTTAGTTTTCATGGCAAGAATACTGGGGTGGGTTGCCATTACCTTCCCCAGGGATCGCATTTAGTCTGATCTCTCTGTCATGACCTTCCCGTCTTGGGTGGCCCTTCACGGTTTAGCTCATGGCATCACTGAGGTGCTCAAGCTCCAGCACCATGACAAGGTAACGATCCTTTGCTGAAGTCTCTTAGCCTTATAAGTTCCAATCACATTAAAACAAGAACTTACATTGCTTTTGCTAAAACGTATCATTATAGCTTACAACTATACAACTAAGCCATATGAGAAAAGTACTTCTACATAGAGAAACAAATTTTATTTGAATAAAATAAACAAATATGCTTTGTTCAGTAATGTTTAACACTGACATGGTCAAGGGCACTCAGTAAGTGTCAGCTATTTTGCTTTGGCAGCTATATTAAATTATTCAATTCTTTTTATTTCTAATTTTTATGCTGCAAGGGGTGGGGGGGAGTTTTCTGGGACTCTAGTTATAAAGATCAGGTTAACCCAGACAATTTGATAAAGTTGTGTTTTTTTGTGTTAAGGTCAGAACATTTAGAGTGGATAATTTATTATCCAGTTTGATAGGAGATCCAGTTTATTTAGAAGCATAGGATCAAATAAACTACTAAAATATTTGCCTAACAATTCATTGACAGCCAGTTTGGTGTAGTGCTTAAGGCATCAGGCCAGAAACCGGGAGACCGTGAGTTCTAGTCCCACCTTAAGCACAAAGCCAGCTGGTGACCTTGGGCCAGTCACTTTCTCACAGCCCCAGGAAGGAGGCAGTGGCAAACCAGTTCTGAAAAACCTTGCTAAAAATATTGCAGGGACTGGTTCAGGCAGTCTCCGAGAATTGGACACGATTGACCGGATTAAAAAAACAAACATAAATATAGTATCTGTTTTAATTAGTACCTGTCATGAGTAAGGATGGCGAGCAGGGGGCTCCCATCCAGACTGTCAAGCGCATGCGTAGCACTGAGGAATTGTTCAGCCATTCAAAGAGACACAGATCGGGACCGCCTTAACCCTTGGGGGTTATATGTCTGAGTTTTTCCCTCGCTTCTTCAGTTTGTTAGGATTCCTGTTAAGTACTAGCAATAAATATTAGAGACCAGTTCATTGTCTCAGTGTGTTTCCTGGTTGTTAGGACAGTACCCTAGAATCCAAAGTAGCAAGGATTAATTAAATTTGGAACTGACCAGAAACACTGTGACTAACTAGATCATGAGATATCAAGACTAGGTCACTAAGATATTAAAAGAAGTAAAGTTGCCCTTGAGTTGAGCTTGACTCCTAGTGACTAGATGGACATATGCATATGATTTTCTTGGTAGCAATATGGAAGTGGTTTGGCCTCTGTTACCTTCTGAAAATTTTGTTTGTTTATTTCTCAGAGTTGCTCTTTGAGAGAGATGAGGGGTGACTAAATTTGAAATATAAATAAAATAAAGATTCTTTACAGCTCTGGGATTTCTTTTTAGTCTCCTATCCGAATACTAACCAAGTCCAACCCTGCTTAGTTTTTAGTGGGCTAGGTGCTGCCTAATTGTAACCACTAAGAGATATTGGTGTTTATAAAAATGCTGACACAAACAAAGGGATTGTTGCTTGTTCTTGGATACTAGAAAATATGCTGCCCCACTTCTTCCAGTTCTGGGTTTTTATCCTTTCTTCCAAAATGGAAAGGCAGACCATGATATTCTATGTACCAATGGTATCACTAGTGATAGCTTAGGAACTTCTACAAGTACCACAATAAAATCAGGATCTTGTCAGAAGTATAAGACATATCAACTTAAAAAGTCCACAGAAACTCATGAACGCCTATAATTCTACTAATCTCCCAGAACAAGCAAGCTGTATGTTCTCTCTCCTCCTGCCTTTCCAGCATACAAGAGAAAATATAGTACATTCATAGTAAAGGTAAAGGTTTCCCTTGACATTAAGTCCAGTCGTGTCTGACTCTAGGGGGCGGTGCTCATCTCCGTTTCAAAGCCGAAGAGCCGGCGTTTGTCCGTAGACACTTCCGTGGTCATGTGGCCAGCATGACTAAACGGAACGCCGTTAACTGCCCACCGAAGCAGTACCTATCAATCTACTCACAGTTGCATGTTTTCGAACTGCTAGGTTGGCAGGAGCTGGGACTAGCAACGGGAGCTCACCCCGTCACATGGATTTGAACCGCCGACCTTCCGATCGGCAAGCTCAGCAGCTCAGCAGTTTAACCCGCAGTGCCACCGCGTCCTGCTACATCCATACTTTATGAGAAAATAGTGTGACATAACAATAGGATCAATGCCCCTTGCTTCCCTGCCCCGTAGCGTAGTACCAGATCCAAGGGACATCCTACAAAAAATTTTGGGCCAGTGATATATTAAGTCAAATCAAGTGTGTTGGCTATGGTATTCAGATCTGGCCTCTTTAGCAAAATATTAAAATCCCCAGTTCTAAGATGTATGGGGAGGCTCTACATAATTCGAGATCTGCCATACATAGCACTGAATATGTCAAAATGGCTTTTTATTTGTATTCCTTCTAGTAGGTAATAAGCGCGGTGAAAGGACCCTTTAAAGTTATTTCAACTTGGTGGCAGTTCTTTGAGGAACAGGGCACCTGTGTTCTGAGAAGCCCCAGTCAGTACTGTCAATGGTGAAGGATACTGGCAGTTGTAGGTCTACCAGCCCTGATCCATATTCCTGATACCTTTCTTTAGTAATAGCTAAGGATGCCTTGGTAGTGTCCCACCTGGGAACTTGGAAGGTAGGCAGGCCTTCCTTACTATGCTTTTAGTCCACTGGTTCATTTCCAGAATAGAGCAGTTTGTGTGATCCTTACTCTTTCCTGATACAACCTTTATCTCTTTTCAGTCCCTACACTGGTTGGGTCTTCAGGAACATTATCAGTTTAATAGCTGGTGCTGAACAGGAACATCTAGTTATTTGAAAAACTTGAGTACAATTTATGCTCCTGTGTGCTCGGCTCAATCATTAATTTTTTCCCTTGTGTTAAAATGGCCACCATACATTTTAGGACTTTTTTTTTTGCTAAAAAGGTATAATATAGCCATTAACATCTTTTTGTCCATTATCATATACTAGGTGTGCATGACCAATCCTTAGTAACTTTCCATTTGTCTTCACGGTAACTTAATTGTGGTAGAATCAAACAAATGACTGAGCCAGAGGTTATAATAATTAACTGCTCAAAATTACTGGTTTTGCACACATGGCTGCTACACATGTTGCAACTCTATAATTTTATTTATGGCAGAACATTATTGGTTGCCACAACGAATACAATTATACCAGTAAAGAGTTAGTATCAGTACTGGAACATAAAAAGCTGCCTTCTGCCAAGTCAGATTATTTTCCATCTAGCTGCCTACTCTGATTCAGAGGTAGTTCTACATGATGTCAGCTATTTCATATCACCTGCTACTGCACCCCATTTAACTACAGAAACCAAAGATTGATTCTGTGTGCTACCATTGTATTATGATCCTATGCCTCACAATATTGTCATTGGATGCAACAATACAATTTTGCACACCTATTTTCTTTTTTATGTTGCTTTCAAAATATGCTTCAACATGTTAACCAGCAAGTTCTGATGCATTTTGGTCTATGTATGTCAGATCATATGAGCCTCCTGTGGTGCAGTGTGGTAAGCCACAGTATTGCAACCGAAACTCTCCCCACGGCCCGAATTCAATTCCAGGGGAAGCTGGATTCTTGGGTAGCCGGCTCAGGTTGACCTGACTCAGCCCTCCATCCTTCCAAGGTCAGTAAAATGAGTACCCAGCTCGCTGGGGAAGGTGGTGACGGGGGAAGGCAATGGCAAACCACCCCGCTATAGTCTGCCAAGAAAATGCCGCAAAAGCGGCGTCCCCCCAAAGGGTCAGACATGACTTGGTGCTTGCACAAGGGAACTTTCACCTTTCACATGTCAGATCATGAACACGTTTTCTAAGAATAAAAGCAGTATAATAGACATACTTATAGCTAATGTCAGAGGTGATCAAATTTTTAGTTTTTGTGGGGGGAGGGGAAGCAAAGGCTCCAGTGGGGGATGATTCAAAGTGGGTGAGTAACCATGTAGGAAGGATTTTAAAATCTTGAGAGATTGTCTTTTTAACTGGCCACAAATCCTATTGTAGGTCACAGACTTTGTGCATCCCACTTTGAATTTTCCACTGAGTATTGGTTAGAAGCAACTTCCAGATGGGCTTACTGAGTTACTTATTTTGAACCAAAGAGTTCTTAAGTCTATCACTCAAAAGACAGCTGTGTTGTCTTTTCCTTGTGACCCGATTATTTTTTGTTTGGGTGTCCAGAGAAAAAACAAGGAAGAGGAGGACAGCCCGGCTGTGTTAGAAACAAAAGATGTGGCCACACAAATTCCGTTTAGATGTGAGAATAATTGCAAGACAAAAGCCTTCTCTGGGAGCATCCCAAAAGAGAGGGTAGAAGACAATCGAGGGAACAAATGCAAACAAGATGAAGTTCCTGAGATCAGGCCCCTCGCAGAAAAAAAAGCAACGTCCCGAGGAGCTTAAAAAGAGCGCATAACCAGTAATTTGAGTACCGTCAGGTTTAGGCCTAACTCGAAATCAGATCTTTCCGGATACCTGACGACCCAAAACGGCCATCCTGCGCGCGCGCCCCCGCCCAACACGCTCCCACCCGGGTTTGCCCCTTGACGGGCGGGGAGGGGGGCGCGCAGGGCAAGAACCAGCTACACGGCGGAAGAGCCAGAGTAGTTGTCGCCGGGAAGGCACGACTCCTCTCCTGCCCCGCGGCTGGGAAAAAAAAAAAGCGGTGCAGGCAACCTCGGAGGAGACCTTCGGCGGCGACAGCGCGTGTCCTTGACGCACAACCGGCACCTTCTCCCTCGGCCCCGACCCGACGGGCCGTCCACGGACGCCGTTCGTCCCGCAGCCGAAGCCTCGCGACAGGGTTGAGCTGCGAGAGCGAATCGGGGCCCTGAGGCAGTAGCAAGGAACTCACCCGCTCCTCTGACCGGTATTATTCCCTCGCTCTGGCGCGCCTGGAGCTGCCAAGTCCCCGCCGGCCAGCTGTCCCTGGGCTCCCGGCTTCTGACCCCTGCAACAGCCAATCCCAGCTGTCCCTGGGCTCCCGGCTGTAGCCCTGGCCAATCGCCGTCCGCCATTTAGGGAGGCGAGGCTTAGTCTCGCAGCCCGGCCGGGTGACTGGATACCATATTAGCCCATCATCGAGACTGGATAGAAGCCGCCAGACTCTATGGCCTCTGGAGTAGACGTCCGCTCCCATAGGCCTCCTTTCTTATCTCTATGGTTTTAGAAAGTTCGAACCCCGCCTGACGTTTCAAAAGAACTATGCGGCAAAGGCTGGGAAAGTTCGGCTCTTTAGGTGCTAAGCACCGACGGGTCGCGTTAGAGCGCCATCTAGTGCTGTCTTGTTGTAAAAATTATCCCCACCTAAGTTAAATACCTGTGCGTAAAGGTGGTCCTCTACTTTGTCCTGTACGGCGGTATATTTTGGCACTAGCTATTAGCGGACGATTGATTGACTGACAAGCCATCAAGTCGTTGTCGACTGTCAGCAGCCACACAGATAGGTTTTCTCCATGATGATTTGTCCCTAAGCTGGTCCTTCAGCTATTCTAACGGTGCCTCCATCGCCACTGTAAAAGAGTCCATCTACCTTGCTGCTGGTGGAGCACCCATTCGACATATTTATTTTCAGATAATATCTTTATGTTAAGAATTTAGTTGTTCATTGCACATTCATTTTATGTGGAGTAAAACTAATTTATTGAAACTTAAAGTCTTAGTAGCATTCAGGGTTGAAAAACTATAGCTTTCCAGTGTTCAGTGCTGTAATTCCTGACCATTTAGGTGCATTGGTTGGGACTGATGGGAACTGTAGTCCAATCTGTAGCAAACCAAATGTAACTATGACAACACAGAACTACAGATGTGATGAACAACACCCTCAACCCTCAACTCCCAAATGGGATAGGCAGAGGTTAAGATGATGGAAAGTGTAATTTAATATTTGGTATCCCCAAATTTTGGCTCAGGATAGATGCTGTGCTGTATCTGGAAATCACCAGGTTGGCCAAGACTAGCATCTTGAAGTCATGTCACACTGAGCTCTGTGAGAGTGTAGCTCTCTATGATTTTGTACCAATTCATGCACACATAAAAAAGGTCAGTGATATTATTGCAAGCAACACTGTAGATGTTTATGTGTAGCTTAATCTACTGACCTTTAAAAAGGCCTGTTCCCAATAAAATGTGTACAGGATTGCAGACTTAACCCCATCCATGCCTTCTCTAAAGACTGACTTAATTTGCCTACTTTTAAGGTATAGTTAAACCGTACACTTAGTATCCATAATATATACTTATTATCTGTGATAGAATTCAAGAGATTTGGCACTTTGTCTTCAAATTACATACAGAGGCATATTCAGGTGAGCACCATGGGTGTGGATGTAGAGTGGCATATCAAAGTTTTGGAATTATATTTATGGTATAGGTTCTACATCAGCAACATTATTTTCTGGGCAGTCTTAGTCCATGTCTCCCACCTATCATGGGTCTATGCCAGAAACTCATTGATCCAGTTAACAATCACACAAAGCTGCAGTTTGCTTAATAAACATTACATGGCTGGGTTTAACTGGTACACTAAGCCATAAGCTGCAGTTTAGGAGTAGCTGGGCTTATTCAATATGCTTACAGTCATGTGTAAGTAAGGCCATATTGTTACAGGACCCACTTATATATTTACCAGAAAAGTACTACCCAATGAGTTATTTTCAACTTTACAGCAACTTTGAGAAAAAGGAAATTAAAGCTGCAATTTAGACCCCATTGCTCATCCAACTCTATGCAATTTTCTTCCAGGTAAACATGGTCACGCTAGGTTAGTATTTGAATAGGAAACTTTAGGAATATCCAGGGCTGTTGTCTAGAGTGGAAAAAAGATTCAGAATGCAAAGGTAAACCACTTCTGTAGAATTGCCAAGAAAATTGCACGGATGTTTCTCTGAAGTTAGTAGGAGTTGAGCTGGAATCAAAGAACCTTTATCTTAACCTATATATATAATTGCACCATAAAATTCCAGCCCTAAGCCAGGTTCTTAGGGGCATTATTTCAGAACTGAAACACACAGAACTACTGTATATTATCAACTTTTAACCTGAGATTGCAATTCTATATTTAATTATTCAGCTAGAACAGTTAAGATCCACTAAATTCGGGGGAAATGAACACACTTGCCTTCGAATAAGTCTCACTACAGGGACCCACTGGCAAGCAAGTGTACCAGATTCGTCCCAGGGCACACCATTTACTCATTCCACCATGCAAAGGGCAGACGTAAATCTGAAACCTTCAGAAACACAACAAAGCTTCCTGGGACTTGTAGTTCCCCAAATCTCTCCTAAAATCGATTTCATTCTAACCCACAATGCCTCAGAACACCTGACCCGGAATAATCCAATCAGAAGGGGGCATAATAAGGCGAGCCACGAATGGAGGGTGACGTTTTTGGTTGCAGCCAATCGCGTCTCGGGGACTGCAGTGGTGGCGGAGAGCGGCGGGCGCCCGCTTCGCTGGGTGAATGTTTCCTTGGCGGGTCGGCGGTTCCGATTCAGCTGACCTTCGCCGGGGCGCCCGGAGGTTCCAAGCGGCTTCTCTGCCAGGGTCTCCCGGTGTGCGAGGGCGGCAGCAGCAGTATTAGCCGATACGTGCCTTGGAGTGGACCTTCCTCCGTGGGGCGGGAGTATCAAAGCGCCTCCCCTTCTGCGTCCAATGAAAGTGAGGGCGGTAATGGGGATCCCTGGACCCGGGAGTGGGGCCGGAGGGGCAGGAAAGAGGCGGGAGTGGATTAAAGGCGGACAGGAAAGAACGCGCGAGAAGATCATGAATGCTCCGACCTCTTCGATCCCCGGAGTTCTCTTAGAGATCTAAACCGCTCTCATCTCTAAGGATTTGCAATCGTTTGTACTGTCACCCGATCCCTATTCAGTCCGAAACAAGACTCGGTGGCACTTAGCTGCTAGTTGGGTTTAGCATTGCAGCTCAACTCACTTTCTCCTAATCTTGTCTTGTTCAAACAGAAACCCAGACCGGGTGATTAGTTTTCAAAGCATTGGTGAGTGAGGATGCAGTCCTATTTGCCCTCCTTAAGAACAGTGCAGTGATTATGTGATCCCAGTTTATGAAAACTGCAAGGCAAGAAAGTGCAAGGACCAGGCCACGGAGCTGCCAGGAGTCCAGTTGAGTTACTGACTCGAAGGCACGGAAGCAAAAGAAAAGCTGCAAGGTCCAATGTCCTAATTGGGATATGTATTCCTGGAAATAAGTCCCAGGGTACTTGTGGATCAATATACATACTTTTGGACTTTCAGAATAATATTTTCCCCCTTAAGGATTCGGGAGTGGTATTTTATCTGAAGGCTGTAACTGGCTTGGAAGTAAATCCTAGTGAAATTAAGCTTAGACTTCCAACTAAGTATCCACAGAACAGTAGTTTCAAATGCCAGTCCTATGCATGCTTTCCTGAGGGTCCTATTTCAATAGTGGGACTTCTGATTAGGGATTCTGTAATTTAACCCCTTTTTTGTCAGGGGGGATTCATCAGACATTATCAGTACGAAGCAATTTTTAAATCAAACTCCTTTCTGATGTTTGTATGAGCAAGTTATCCATCTTTGAATTAAGTTATATTAAGAAGCTGTAGAGGAGTACTTCTGTGATATTTGTGTAGTACTAAACAGACAATTTGCTCATATGTTACCACATAAACAGCACATATACATAACATTTCTTAGGACTGATCCTAAGTACATGTTTTCCAAGTGACTTTCATGGCAACAAATGTTCAGAGTTCCAAAGCAGCTTATAAGCTTGTTTCCTTATACCAGCCTTTATAGTGTATTGTATAGGGAAGATACCGTGTTGCAAGAGCAGTTTAGTTTATTTAAAGAACAACAAAATTGAAGAAATGCTCCAAAATGTTAGGTAGTATGACAGGTTTAACTAATAGAAGAATAAGTCAGTATTTTAGTTCAGTGATTTCAAATTCTTCTCTTGCTTGGAACTCTTTCCATTTGGCTTTTCTGTGGAACTTCTGAGTGAGCATCAAGTGATTGTGGGCTTACTCAAATGGGGACAGTCACTTCCTATTTGGAGGACACTCACTGTATTTGGGCTTCATCTGAGCTGAGAGTATACCCTGCTGCCATGTATTCTATAAAGTTAGATTGATAGGAGGCAGTCTTTCTGGGAATGTTGATTGCTGTTATCAATCAATTAAATGTGGAACTTACAAGAATCTTCCAAGAGTTCCAGTATTCTTGGGAATGTAATATACCGATTGTCTTTCTAGCTCATTATTTATTTACTTCAAAAGGTTTTCAGAGTTGTGACTAAATTAAGAAGCCCCTTTTATTGTGTATTACAAATAATAATATACAGATTACATAATGAGCAATTGTAGCCATGTTTAGTCTTTCAGAAAAAAATCAAAATCCACAATTGGTTAGCATATACCTAATAAATGTTCTGAATGTACTTTCTATGTTTTTTCTGCATAATCGTAACACATAAAAATTTAAAAATACTTATTTTCTGCACACATTAATCTTGTTATGATGTTTATATAGTATTGCGGATTCTGATGTAGGACTTCCCAATTTTAAAATCTCACAGCTTGTTGTTTTATCACAATTTAAACAGTACAGCCTCCCTCCCTCCCAAGTTGTATCAAATTATATTAAAACATAGCATGCATTTTTGTGTCAGTAGTTATGAAACTACTTCATATCACTATAGTTATTAATAACAACTTCCCTTGTAGTAGAATCATATGTATGACAAGGAAAAATGAACACCGCAATGAATGTGGAACCTGATGCACTCACCGTAGTAAACCAGCTGAGAGATCTGGCAGCTGACCCTCTGAATAGAAGAGCAATTGTCCAGGATCAGGGGTGTCTACCAGGCCTTATATTATTTTTGGATCATCCCAACCCACCAGTTGTCCATTCAGCATTACTTGTAAGTATTATTGGATAGTACATCTTGTAGCAGATAGTTCATCTTCTAAGGATTTTGGGGGGGATTGTGGAATTTAAAATTTAAGATCTTAAATGGATATTTGCTATCAGTGTGTTTCTACTGATTACACTGAACTGTATTGTGACTACACGTGTGGAAAATTGCCTGAATTTGAGAACTCTGGATGTGCTGAAACATCCATCAATAGAGCAAGTTAAACCCCTTATCTTAACTGAGGCATAGAAAGATTGCTGAAATGAAGATGATGGGAAAAATTGTAGCAAGCTTAATATAGTTTAGAGCTCATCTACCTATATGGTCATAGTGACAGCGGCAAAAAAAAAATCTTATCTGCTCGGTGCTATGTAGTTGTAGCAACAAGGTTTTTAGAAGACAAAGTAACAGTTGGAAACATGTGTTTGCTCAGCATTTTGCAGCTAAAGTTCTTTAATTCATTAGCATGTGAATTTCAATTCTTCTGTCTTGGTTTGGAGGCTTGTAGGATATCCATTTTACTTAAACTTATGTGATGGCTAGTCTTCATATATTGCCAGAATAGATCCACATGTGGTACATGTTTTGAGCATTTCCTACAGTCTGTTCATTTTACTGCATGTTTCTGTGCTCAGAAGTTCTGACCAGGTGCTGTCTTCTAGTGTATGCAGGGGCGTACAAGTGGGTTTCATGTGTCTTGGAAAAATAAGAGTTTTTGTCACTTGCAAAACATGGATGCATGATATAATGAGGCTTGCAAGCATAAAATTCAATGTGCTTGGGCCCAGATCAGAAATCTAATTTCTGTATTGCATGTTGGCTATTTATTGCATGTTCAAACCAATGTGCATCTAGATTTTAGTAATTATTTTTAATTTATAGCACCACTTTTTCTGCACTTTGTGTAGTGTTTTCATAATATTTTCAGAAATAGTGTGCTGAGTATATACATTTTATATATACATATATTTATTTTCATTATGGTATAATATTTAAGCTAAAAGCAGTGTGTGTGGCTGCTTCTCCATCATAGCTCCTCCCTGAACAAGATCAGGGACAGTATGCTATTCTTAAATACATAGATTTGTATTTAAAATATAACATATGGCCTACTTAATTCATAGCAAATGCAGCTCCAAATGGTTTGTGTTAATACAGTTTGGTCATTCCTTTCAATAACACTCTTGAGTTTAAAAATACATCTTGCCTTTAGAGAACGAGCTTGCTCTTGGCAGCTCCAGATTGCCTATATATTTTAGGTGTTTCTTTGAACATGTATTTGAGTCCTGAATATCCTTGAAGGCAGAAGCAAACCAGTGTAGTTTAATCATGTTGTTTTGATATACTGTTCATGAAGGGCAGTAAGCCAGTGTGGAACTAGTATCAACAAATTAAACTGGCAGTTCAGAATTGTCAATAACTTGTCCAAGTTTGCTTACTCTCTTTCTTGGATTTTCAAATTACAGTGATTGCTTTGAGATTCTAGGAAAAGATTTATAATTAGCGTTGAAAAAGAAGAAAAGTCTAACTATATTCAGTAAGCTAACTTTGTGTGTGCCTTCAAGTTGTTGTTGACTCCTGGTGACTGCCTGGACAAGTCCCTGCAGTTTTCTTGACAAGATTCTGGAAGTGGTTTGCCGTTCCCTGCTTCTTAGGGCTGAGAGAGAGGCACTGACCCAAGGTCACCCAGCTGGCTTTGTGCCTAAGGGAGGACTAGAACTCATTGTCTCCTGGTTTCTAGCCCAGTGTCTTAACCACTACACCAAACTGGCTCTCACAAGCTAACTTGCTGGTTGGTAAAATAGTATAGTGTCTACCATAGGACCTTCTCTTCCGATCTGTAAGTGGCATCGTTTTTTTTTCAATTGTTATAGGCAGATTCTTAACAACTGAAAATACTTCTTCAGCAGCAAAAGATTTACAGACCTTATGATTTGCATCTATTGTCCAAGTCTGGCTAGGATACGGAGAGTGCTGGGGTGTATGTAGACTATTCAATTTCTTAGAGTGAAATACAGTCTCCAGAAAGATACCAGAACCTGACAATATCTGTCTGATTTTGCCTTCATCCTGCCATAAACCCACATGGGAAATCATTGGATTTATATACACAGACCCTTGATAGGAAAAATAGGCTCATTGTGAAGCAACTCTTTTTACAGGCCAGGACATTCAGAGTAATGGTGGAGTATTTTACCTCATGCAGCTATCATTCCTGGTTCTAACAGTCTGTCGGTACTTAAAACAAATTTGAAAACTGTCAAGTCACATACTTGAGTTTTCTTTTCATTCCTGGGGTCACACCTGTTGTATTCTTCTAACCCATCTTGAACATAGTCCTAGAATGATTAGCTGAGATCATGCTTGATCCTAAGTGACAAAACCATGTTTTACAAATAACAGCAGCTAGATTTATCATGCGAAACCAATATTAAACAAAGTACATTTTAGTTCATACAGTTTAGTCATAGAGTTTAGTATGATATGTGAATCCAGCAATTATTTTACTAGCTACCTTCAACACTAGTTTATTACAAAGGCAATATATGAAGTAAATACATTCGGACAGTCTCCATTAGCTTTTGTTCAGTACAATTGGTCAACTTGCCAAGAGTTTTCTGTAGTTCATAAGGGTATGCCAGGGTATGCTATTTAGGGTATGCTAGGGTATCCTAGTTGGTATGTTTTGTAACATATGATTGATAAAATCAAATCAAAAACATTTACCATACATTTATCACACTCCTGGCAAATTGAATAAATTTAAAAATAATGCTTTTGGTTTCAGTGTATTTTGCATATAGCTCAGTTGGCTTTGTAAGGGAAGTCATGATAATTTCTATATTGATACGGTCGAGGGAACCAAGGCTGAAGTTAAATCATAGAATCATAGGGTTGGGAGGAACCTTGGAGATCCTCTATTCCAAACTCCTGCCCAGCACAGACAAATGGCTGTCCAATCTTTTCTTGAACACCTCCAGTGATGGAGGACCCACAACTTCAGGAGGCAGACTGTTCCAATGCTTAATAGCACTCAGTCAGTAAAGCTTCCACCATTGGTTCTTGTGCTACCCTTGAGTGCCCTGAAGAATAATCCATATGCTCTGCCCTATGACATTCTTTCATATATTGGAAGACTGTTACCACGTTTCCCTTAGCTTTCTCTTCTTTGGCCAAGGTTTCAAGAGCCATGTCCCTTTAACTGATCTTCATAGGATTTAGCCTCCAAGTCTCTTATGATCTTTGTCTCTCTTCTCCGCACACTTTCCAATTCCTGTTCATTTCACTCTGTATTGCGTTTACCTAATTTGTACTTCCTGAATTAAAATGCAAATCAATACCCAATTATTTTTTTAATATGCAGTTTTCCAAACACACATGGTATATCCTATGTTAGGGGGAATGTGCATGGGATTATTAAAATGCCACAAAATCATGTAGAAATAGCCAAACCTGAAAAAATGAGAAATTGTGTGAAATTGAACATGTCCAGAATTGCCCATTCCTATTTTATAGAGAAAGGAACATTATTTCTGATACTTTTCCAGGCAAGTATATGGTAATATTTTTAGCCTTATGTTCTAAGCATTAAACAATATATTTCCCAAGCTTCTGAATTATTACAATGCAGAGGTGTGAAAGAAAATGCTTAGAATGGCTTTTGTTGGTGGTGGTTCTTTGATTCATTCCTTTCTAATAGGCTCTACGTTATTTGGTGGAATGTCGGGCCAATAGAGAAAAGATGAAAAGTGAACTGGGGATGATGCTGAGTTTACAGACGGTCGTACAAAAGTAAGTATAGCCTGTTTTCTCTAGTAAATATACCTAATTGTCTCATCCTTAAAAATTGCTTTCAAAATAATATACACAGCAATCAGTTGTATTATGAAGGTAGTTTCCTTTTGCTGATTCCATACAAATGTGATCAAAGAAGTTCTGTTTTAAAGGTAGCGGTGATATTGGTACCAAGTAATAAATTCTAATTGGAGGCAAAAATAAGGAGAAATCACAACAGTGAAATTATAAAGTAAGTTTAGCAATGTTGCTTCAGTAAAGTTTCCAAAATGCAGGTGCTATGAAAAAAGTGCAGCCCAGTATTTTCAGAAAGGTTTTGGTAGCTCAGAGGAGACTTACTTATCGAAGACAGCTATGTGAATGGCTATTTGTAATTCTGAAAACTTCAAGTCACTGCTAGAGTTTTGCACAAGGCATTACTGAATGGACATCCTAAGAGATAGGAAGTTAGTCCCACTGAATCCACCTTAATCCCAAGTACGTGTTTCATTAGCCAATCCCAGCATGGACAATTTTAAGGGGGTCTCAGAATTGTAGTCCAAAGCATTTGAAGAGCATCAGGTTTTCTACCAATGTCCTAAATGTTGCTTTAGCAATATATTGAGTTCATGCTATTAGGTACTAAAGTGCAGATTTTATGCAGTTGTTTTAGTTTATTTTGTGTTCATCAGAAAAGTGATCCATGAGTAGCTAAAAGTCAACATTCATAGTTCCTTTGACAATCTTGAGTAACCTTACCATGTCTTTTTTTTTGTATTTTACACCAGTGATGCTCCAGGGGAATTTAGGTAACTAGGAGCTTTTAATGCAGATTGGCAAATTAATGAAAGCCAAACTCTAATTATTTAGCTAAAAGCACTTTTTATTTCAAGGTAGTCTACTTTGCCAGGATATCTTGAACTAAATCCAACACAGCTTTTTCCAATTTATTAGTTGCCTAAAATAATCAGCTAAATTAATATGTATTTAATTGCACAAGAATCCCTTGCAGGTATGTATCTCCCTTACCCACACTTCTGTAAACCTAACCATTTCCATCAGTTTTAATTTCATACAGCTTTAATTGCTTGTAGTTCCCATTAAATATCCAAAATTAGAAAAGTTTAAACTGATTATCTTAAGTTGCCAGAAGCAAGGGGAAAATGAAATCCTTCAATATGGTAGAACTATGAATCGAGAGTTCCTCAGTGTAATAGAATCAAACCATTTATATATTGTGGCTATTATTCATGACAATGGAGGATAACGAGGTAGTGCACCACCAATGGGTAATAGGAGTCTATTTTGAATCCAGAGATTGGATTTTGCATTTTCTTCATGATGTCCATGTACAAATTTTCGTAAGATGGTAAGAGAAATACAAGTGTGAGCCATACCTAGTCCTAAGCCTGGATTTTTTAAAATTATGGTTTGCTGAACGAGCAGTAGTATCTGGGTTTACATATAATGCATGTCAAGCAGTATCAATTGGTTCACAATCATGATAAGCCAAAAACAAAGAAACTGCATTATGGATAGCATTTTGTGTGAACCTCAGAATAGAGAGCATTGAAGGAATAGGTATCTCCACTAACCACAGAAAGTTGAGACAAATTCCAAGATAACAAATCTGATTTTAAAGCTGATTAAAGACAAAGTTCAAGTCTTTGACTGTTAAACATGACAGTAAACAATCTGACAGAATGTCAGTCTTGAGGGAGCAAGAAAATTAGGAAATCATAACTGATTTTGAAATTAGCCCTCTTGATATTCTTAAAAATTAGTTGATAGAAGAAATGGTAGTACAATCTGGCTGACACAGAGGATTTTTAATTATTTTGAATTTATATTTACTAAGTAATATTCTATTACTAAGAATAGCATTGAAAAGAATAATATAGCAACCTACATAAATAGCAATGACTTGGAAGTCATCACTGATCCGTAATTTCATATGGGTTTTGAAGAAGAAGGTTAAAGTATAAATTCCACTTTCAAAATCAATAATTTAATTTTGCACAAGTAATTGAAATGCTTCAAATGGAAATTAATTAGATTATTGGTTTGGGTCAGAGTCTGCAGGAATAGAGGCAGGAGAGCATGATTCTACCCCATGTCTGATACTAAGGCCTTTTCAGTATCAGATCTAATAACTTATTTTCTTTCCTCTTCCTCTGAAAATGATTTGTAATTCAGGACATGATAGTAAGGTTCTGTAGGTTACATGGAGAGTGCTTGTGTCCTAAGTGAAGGACTATATTCATGTGTCCCTCCCCCTCGTTTTGTTATGTGATGTATAGGAGAAAGAAGAAAAGAATTTGAAGAGGAAAGGAGCTTTTTTTCCTATTGTATTTATAGTGATATAAGAGTGCTCATGTTACTTTTGAAAACTGAACTATCATAAGGTACATAGAGCTTACTGATAACCAGTTTGACCAATAATAATTTGTTCCTTTCAGTGTTAAACCTTTACAAAAGGTTGTCCAATAAAAGAAGATTCCAGAAAGTACTGAAAAGATCTTCCGTGGCTTTTGTTTGTTTTAAAAAAAAAAGATTTAGGCCAAATTAGTTGGACAGCGTACTACTTCTAAATGCAAAAATCTGTTTAAAGTGTCTAATTTTCCTGTTGGGAACTGACTGAAATTAATACAGTCTAACATAAACTATTCTTTTTTATAGTGTTCTAAATCTTTTGATTAAGAACAAAGGTATTAATTAAAAAGAACACATTTGGGTTGTAGGTACGTATCTCTTACAAAGATCAAACAGGATTTTATACGTTAAAAATAGTTTGAAGGTTCTGGCAATAAAACTGATTTTGTTCTTTAAAATCTGAAGGAAATAGAGAAAATACCAATTTATATTCCTAGTCAAAGCTTAATTGGTTGAAGAGCAGTAACATTCTTTGATTTTGACTTTGTGGGATTCTTTGAAATTTCAAAGAATTTGACTTCTTTGAAAGAATTCAGATTCTTTGAAATTTGAAATGAAATGTTCCATTGATTGTGAACATTTCATACATTCATCTTTGAGGTAGAAAGGTCGTGCGTGCACATTGTACAGTGCGATATGGAGTTCCTAAATACAGCTTTAATTTAAGAAAAGGCAACAATGCCATCTGCTGTGCCTAATTGGAACATGCCTAAATAATTTTTTTGAGGATATAGTTCAGGTTTTGTTATGCAATTAAGATTAACATATTGGGGAACAAAACCAATAATGTAGTCAATATTTATTTGCTTAGTAACAAAATACCTTGATTGCCAGAAGGGAAAAATCAAAGAAGTTATTAACAGTGATGAAACTCAAAAAAATTTTATAATCCCCCAACTGAAATTTTCTAGGAACTGATGTATGTCTTTGATATTTTCATAACTATTTTGAAAAACCAGTTAAGCATAAATACTCAGTGTATGTTATATGAGTTTACACAAAGGTGCCATTTCAGAAACATGGAGAAGAGTTAAAATTATTACTATACCAAAGGAGCACGGTTCTGGCTAAACTAAAATAGCCTATAAGTATTATAGTTCCATTTTCAGCAACATTGGGTTGTTACTTTTCCACTTTGTGGGGTGTATGTATGCTAAAATTCATTCATTACCCTTGTGATTTTGTGTTTCTCTACCAGAGTATCTCTGGAACTATAAAACATCTGTGAAATGCTGCTTTGGGCAAAGCATGCATATACACCTACAGAAAATATACAGAGACATGTATTTCAAAGCTACCACCATCCTTTATGATAATATCCTTCCATAATGTTCACCCTTTCTTTCTAAGAGCAGTATCTTCCCATCTTTGAGGCACCTATCTTTATCTTAAGTACTACTAAAAGATAATCCAAATAATAAGTCTTGATTATCCTTATTCCAAGGCTAAGCACTATTTATCTCAAATCCTGTTATCTGACTTTACTCTGGATGGAAGCAATATTAGCAAGCATGATGCTGACTGGATATCATAACCATAGATATATATGGCCTATTGGTCTGTTGAAGATGGTGTATGATAACAGTGTAATAGAAGACTTCATGTCATGTGTCATGTCAGAATCTAGTTGACTCCATCAGGCTCTAAGGCCCACTAGTAGTGGAAATAGTCAGGTCTTCCTGCTTGCTCCACATCATGTTTTACAGAGGGTCCAGTGTAAAAAAAAAAGCCAACCCCCCCCCTCACAGAGCTGCAGCTAAACAGAGAAATGAACAATATAATTACAATATTTTATCCAAATACTCATACATAGGTACAAAACCCATGGGTTAAAACAACAAAGGTTTAGGGTGGAGGAATTTCCTGACTGCATGAGGTATTATCTCATATATACATATTTTTATTATGCCACTGAGCATTCTTTTTCATACTTCCCATTAATTTAATTTTACATTCTTCTGTGTAACACACTTCTACTCTGTTCCAAGCAACTTCTACATCCTTTTTCCTTGTGTCCAGTTCCCCAGACTATCAGGTCAATCATGCTTTTAGATTTATATTTATTTCTTTCCATGTGTACATATACATACAGTTACAGTTAAACCATGTGTTAAACAGATTTTTTTTCCCCTAAGCAGATACTTTTCAAAGAGTCACATTTCTAATTCATTGCTGGGTCTCTGAATGGCCCAATAGCTTTTTCTGAACTTTCTCATCTTGTTCTCACCCATCCATTCAATGTCAGCTATCAGAATATTTTCCCACCTGTATTTTATTCATTCAGAATATTGCACATTTCCCCCCCAAAACTCATACCTGGTTTTTCCATTACTACTGTTCACTAAAGAATATCATGCAATTATCTCTAATCAATGAATTCTTTCTTATGCACCTATAGTAACCTGATACCTGTTAAACTTTCTGACATATACGTTAGCCCTTTCATTCATAGGTAAACCTGTATCTTCACTCTGCATGTGTTCATCAACTTTACTATATAAGCTTAGACCATCTTTAGTCTGATCTATTACCTCCTTCCCTTTCCTTTTAGTTTCACAGACATATAAGCGATTTTTATTTTTTTGATTTCATTTGTTCACTCATGCTCTTTATTCTTTGCTCCCCTAACATTCTAAGTTACCATCCTTCATATGCATGGTCATCACCAGAAGGCTTCATGGATATTGACTTTGGCTGCTCATCATGGCTTTGGTCAACTGAGACTTTCGGTAAATTATAAGAGAAGATGACTTAGCCTCGTATAGGTATCTTGTTTAATTTATTAATTTCTGTGCCACGGAATCTACCAGAGGCTCACTGCATTCATAATATTAAAAACATAAGCTAATATGATAATTAATAAAATTTAAACGTAATTACATTAGGCAATAAACCATTAAAGCCAACAACCATAATAAATTAACAATAATGACAAAGTTAGTCACTAAATTCTTTCTGGAATAGCTCTGCCTTTGTCAACTTCTGGAAAGTCATTAGGGAAGGAATCTTATTTGTAAGGTGAGGCTGTTTGGTGTAACTAGGGGCCATGACTGAGAAACAGTCTTAGGAGCTGTAGCCCTCCTTACCTTGTAGAAGTAAAAATAGTTGTCTTTTCTGGCAGAGTTGTAGATGATCTTGTATTAAGAAAAAGAATGTAACGTATCTAAATAAATATGAATTTGCTTTATCTTAGGACCACAACACCTGGAGAAACAAGACTATTAGCTTCTGAAATCTATGATATTCTTCAGTCTTCCAACATGTCTGACATGGACAATGTGAATGAGATGAATTCGCGGCGTCGAAAAGCTCAGTTTTTCCTTGGAAGTACAAACAAACGTGCTAAAACAGTAGTTTTACACATAGATGGCCTTGATGATTCGGTAAGATATTCATATACATTCTGGAGTTTACAACTCATACTGGGGTATGAAAATGTGAGAGGAACAACTGTTTTCTGTAAGTATATTCCATGTGTGTAAATTAGATGTAATATGTAAGTAAATGTAAATACAATTAACCTGCCTTAAGACTGTTTTTCAAATCCCTTGGGTGTGATTAATACATAGGAACTGCTTGTAATGAACATTTCATGGGTAACTTTACCTTTCCTAAGAAACTAACCTCAGAAATGTCTCTGAATATATAAACTCATTGATCTGTGATCAGCCACTTCAGGGTCTGGAAGCAAGTGAAATGCTTGGATAAGAATCTGGGCATATATAATAACAATGGAAATAGGTAGGAAAATATTGAAGCAGGCCAACCAGCCTGCCAATCAGTCAGCTGGCCAGCTACACATTCTTCCAGAATATTCTTTCCTGGTCCATGTTCTGATTTCCAGTCTCTCCTTTCCTCAACAGACACAGGTGTCTGCACTGAAAGTCTTTGCTGTTCACTAGGTTGTTTGTCCTCTGACAGTTTTTCTGCTTCTCAAAGCCTTGAGGTTCTTCTGATTCCTTATGGTGACACTCTCCTGTCCTGCTTTTGTTCCCATGCAACTGGTATTTGGAGGCATGCTACCCCCAACCTGGAAATATCTTCAGGACCTCTAGCCCTTGATATACCAGTCCTCCATAATTTTTTTTTCCAACCCTCATTAAAACCATCCAAGTTAGTGGCCATCACCATGTCTTGTGGTAATAAATTCCACAGGCTAATTATGTGTTGTGTGAAGGCATGCTTTCTCTTGTTTATCCAATATCTCCTTCCAGTGAGCTTCATTGAATGGCCCCTGGTTCGAGTGTTCTGTCAGAAAGAGAAAAGCTCCTCCCTGTCCCCTTTCTCCCTGTCATGCTGTGGGTTATTTTATAGACCTCAGTCATGTCCCCTCTCAGCCACCTTTTTCCCAAGCTAAAGAGTCCACAGTATTCTAGCTTTTCTGAAGGGAATGTATATGATCCACCTGATTTTATGATCACCCTCTTCTAAACTTTTTCCAACTCTACAGTATCTTTTTCCAAATGTTTGACCAGAACTGTACACAGCATTCCAGATGTGGACATGCCATAGATTTGTGTAAGGTCATTACAATATGGCAGTTTTAGTTTCAGCTTCTTTCCTGTTATTCCCTAGGATGGAACTTCCCTTTTTCACAGTATCAGCATACTGGTTTGTAATCTTTATAGAGCTGTCCACTATGACTCCAAGAACTTTTATCTTAGTTACAGACAGCTCAGATTCTTTCAGTGTATATGTGAAGTTAAGGGTTGGGGTTTTTTTTTTGCCCCCATGTGTAACACTTCATACTTACTTAAATTGAGCCACATAGGCTTTTTGGTTGATCATTTGCCCTGTTTAGAGAGCTCTTTCTATAAGCACTGCTTATAACATAAAGTCTTGCAGGACTCTTTTTCTTGCTTCCATCCATTGAGAAAGTTTAAATAGTCCATTAAAAGATAGATCCTCTTATGCTATAATTCTAAGTTTCCTGAAGAACATTTAATGGGGAGTTTATCAAAGGCTTTTTGAAAAACAGTAGGATCATCTCCATCCTCCTGCCTGTTGACATGCTCAAAAAATTTAGAAGATTGTTGAGGCAAGATTTAACTTTGCAGAATTGTGATGTTTTTCCATCAGCAAGGCTTGTTCCAGTTTTTTGTGTATACAGACATTATTTTAGTGCCTTCAAGTCAATCTTGAATCCTGGCAACTGTCTGGATTAGTCCCTGCAGTTGGCAAGATTTTGGAAGTGGTTTTCCATTGCCTTCTTCCTGGGGCTGAGAGAGAGGGACTGGCCAAGATCACCCAGCTGGCTTTGTGCCTAAGGTTGGGACTAGAACTCACGGTCTCCCGGTTTCTAGCTTGTTGCCTTAGCCGCTAGACCAAACTGGCTCTCATATCTATTTTAACCTTGATCAAATAATACATGTTACTAACTGAGTTATATCTTTTGGTATATATACCTAGATATTTAATGGATTTGATACAAATATGGAATTGATATTCCTTAAATGGATGGGTAACCAATTTTTCACCCATTGGCATCAATTCTGATTTGGAACAGTTAAGAGAGTATCCTGCTATTTTACTAAAGGCATCTATCATTTGCATCAACACTGGAATAGTTGTACATTTAGAAATAAACAAAAGAATGTCATCTGCAAATAAAACCAATTCGTGTTCAACTGTGTTAGTACTACTCCTATGTTGTCTAATAGCACAAGCCAAGGGTTCCACTCAGGTATTAAAAAGCAAAGGTGAAAGTGGACATCCTTGTCTAGTTCCTCTAAATAGTGGGGAAGTAGGAGAAAACATGCCATTAACCTTTACTTTAGAAGTGGGAGTCTCTCATAATATCTTGATCCATTTTATGGATTCCAAAGGAAATCTGGACCTGTTTAGTACGGCAAACACATATTGTTTATATATTTTGTCAAAGGCTTTTTCAGCATCTAATGATAAAATTACAATTTGATCTTTATTTTTATTCACGTCTATTAGATCTACAACTAACCTAAAGTCTGCTGCTTGCCTAGTTTTTATAAACCCTGCTTGATCATTCTTAATAATGAATGATATCCCTTTCTGTAATCTATTTGCTAATACTGCTGTTAAAATCTTTGTACCAGTGTTAATAAGACTGGATGATGATAACACACTGAGTGTGATTTTTACCTGCTCTTGATACAACTGTAATAATAAGCTTAATTAAATGCTGGTGATAAAATTCTCTTACCAAATATCTCTTCATACACTTGACAAAGTTTTAGCACCAAAAGATCTATACATATTTTATACCACTCAATAGGAAATCCTTCTAATCCTCATGTTCTACCACTTGCCAGTTTTAAAATTATTTGTTTAATTTCTACCTCAAATAGTGGAGCAAATAAAAGTTTTTGTGAATCATCTGAATGTGGTAGGTTAATTTTATTTAAAAAGGCCTCTGTATCTTCATTTGGTGCATTTTCTGATTCGCTATACAATTCTGAATAAAATTTTAAAAATTGACAATTTATATCCATTGAAGTTTTATATATTTCATCTCCTTCACCTCTAATAATTGGAATCATTACCCTGTCTTTCTTTTGTTTTAAGTGATTAGCCAAGATCTTACTGAGTCTTCCACCATTCTCCCAGTATCTCTGTAGTAAACATGTTAGCATGAATTCTGTCTGCTGTGATATTATATTTAGAATTTATTGGACTCCATTATGTTTGTATGGAAAAGAATGGTCAAAAACAGCATTTTGTTGAAGATGTAATAAGGATAATGCTTCTTTAAAACACATGTTTTTACAATGTCCTATACTTACTAAGTTTTGTGAGAAAGTAGTGGACTATATAAATATGACTGTGTGACAAAAGCTAAAATTTTCAGAGGATAATATTCTCTTGAATCACATACCTAGTACATGGAATTTGACAACTGGACAACATAAATGGATTCTCCGTGCCCTTACTCGGGCTGAAAGACTGATATTGCAGCATTGTAAAGATAAATGTACGGCCCCATTCAATCAATGGATTGAAGACCTGATTACACTTGCCACCTATGAGTGCATTGCCTATAGCTGTAGACTTTGTACGGACCAGTATAATGAAATATGGGACTCATTTATACAAAATACAGTAGGTTAAAAAAATAGAATGATACTTAGGGTTAAATAAATGTATTTGAAATTAATATAAATATACTTGAATATTATTTACATTAGATAAGTATATATAGAATTGTAACTGTTAATTCTTCTAACAATATTGTTTTTTCTTTCTGTTGTATTTTTTCACTTTTTTAAAGCACTTTTTATATGTAGTTATTTTTTCTTTGAAAATGTATTCATACTATAATTATCTTAGTGCTTTTGTTCTGTTATTATTTTAAAAGCAGTAACTTTTTTAAAACTTGGTTTGAGATGCATGCAGGCTCACTCAAATGGCTCAAAACCAAGTCTCCAAAAGCTTTCTGCTGGCTTACTTGGTTGTGACCAGCTCAAATACAAAAAGAGGCTTTTTAATGGAATTCAAAACTTGGTGCAGGAGGTCTGTGGATGACATAAGCTTATACGCAAGTTTTTATCTTTCAAACACGAGAATATTTGTTTGTGTAAATAACAAGCTGTACATAAGTTTGGCTATATTGATGCACTTCCCTGACATCTCTGTTGATGTTCATTAAAGTCCGTGAAGTCTGCTGACAACTTAATTGCTCTGCTGTGAGAGACTAAAAGCATTAAAACATGCTTTGTAGAGTTTATTTTATGTAATGAAAGTCTCTCAATTCTATTTTTTATTTTTTAAATAGCAATTTTATTAAAAATTACAATTGCAAAGATAAAAACTAATACAGACTAAAAAATAAAAAATAAAAATAGTGCAAAAAAGAAAAAAATAGAAAAAGAAAAAAGAAAGAAAAGAAAAAGAAAAGAAATATATAAAGAAATTACTTCCCCCTTCATCACAAGTATAAACAATTTTAATAACTTATCACCTCTTAAAATACAACAAATGATCTCTTCTTCCCATATCCTGTCTCTTATCTATAAACAAATCCTTAAAGCCTTGTTGTTTCAGTCCATTAAGGGACTGAAGAGAGTCTTTTGCAAATCCAATATAGATATCTCTTTTAGTTATTAAGACATCAGCTAGTTTCTTTTGTATGTCCAGCGTAACATCTTTTTCCATGTCATTCTTGTAACCTGTCATTTTTAAATCCACTTTCAAATCAGTCTCAGTCTTGTCAGGTAAAACTTGTTCCTCTTCCATAACATCGTTTAAACACAGTCTATCTATAGACACAGACACTCTTAACTTCTGGATCCATTGTTCAAAAATACCCTTCAAGATGTCCAATGTTAAAATATTTTGCTTCATTCTGTATTTGTATGTCAAGTTTGAGTGTTTTTCTCCTTTAATTGTAATCTTTAGTTCCTTCTAGTTCCTTCTAGTGCCCAATTTTTAAAGTCTTATTTTTTTTAAAGAATTCAAAACAAAAGCATTTTCCCATGGGAAGGATTCTTATAATTAATTCCAAAAATCTTATTTCAAGTCCATTTGGACCCTTAGTCCGTTTGTAACTTTCCAGAATAAAAGTTCTAATCACCCTTTTGCTGTTTATTAAAACTTTTTTTAAAGTCTTTAAACTTAACTAAACTTATTTAAAACTTATTTCGCTAAGGATTGAAGGAAACTCACCCAGTGTTTTCAGACTTGTCGATCCAAAGGTTCCTAACAGCTGAAAAGCAGTTAACAAACAATTTCCAAAGTGATTAGAAAAGGAAGTAGTGTCCTTAAAGGCGCTGGTGATGATAACAATGATGAACAAGATAGCTATTTCCTTGTCTCCTAGAGTCTAAACCTGCCGGAGACTGCTGTCTTGCAGTCTCCTCACAAGGAGCAACTGTCTGGAGCACTTTCGGGTGATCTCAAGTCCTCTTCTTATCTGGAGCCGAATTATGAAGAGCTGGTCTGCTTGCTGGCTCTCCATTCTGCTGCACTCGTCAGCTCCGCTTTTAGTGGAGCCATCTTCAGTTCGCCATTTCTTCCCCGGAAGTCCCTAAAAGCATTAAAGCCTGCTGGGGCAATCCAAAGTTGGTGGAACTAGCACAGGTCACTGTTGTGTTATTGCATAGTGGAGGCCTTGCCATTTGCTTAAAGCACAAGATGTGCTTGTGATTTTGTAAGCAGACATTGTCAGTTGACATCAGATTTGAGTTGTGCAGTGCAGTGCAGTGATGTTCATGAGCTGCCACAGATAAGGAAGCTGAAGGATGTAACAGCTGCTTTGATGCATTCAGTCAGTATGGATACAAGATGTCTGATAAATAGCAACTTAAACACTAACTGCTCATCAGTGAGGATTTCAGTCAGTCAGGACTAAATCACAAGAGACTGTTTAGCTGATCATAACAAAGAAAAGCTGCTTTGCTTTTCAGCACTTTTCGATTATTATTCACAGTTGATTTCTTCCTAGTTTGCCTTCAGAATGTAAGTGGAAATGTTACCTTTTTATTTTCTTACAGCCAAATTCAAAACAATCCTTTTTGTTTAAAAATGTTGCTCCACTGCATAGATGTGTTAAGTTCATGTTGTTTACTTACTGTTGGCCCATTAAATGCATCTCTTTAATTTCCAGTCACGGAGAAACCTTTGTGAAGAGGCCTTACTGAAAATTAAGGGGGTCATCAGCTTTACATTTCAAATGGCAATTCAAAGATGTGTAGTCCGAATCAGATCAGATTTAAAAGCAGAGGTAAGCATTTACAGTGGTTTGCTTTCATAACCTTCAGCTTCAGGTAGAGATTTCTTAATCCTGCTCTCCTTCTTTTCTCCTTTCCCATTTTTGTGTAGGCACTGGCAACAGCAATAGCATCAACCAAAGTTATGAAAGCCCAGCAAGTTGTAAAAAGTGAAAGTGGAGAAGAGGTGAGAGAACTGCCCACACTGTAAAAGCATGTTGTTAGAAGTCTTGGTGGTAAGATCACAACAACAGCAACAATAATAGTAGTATTTTCATTGGACGTTACAATAATCCAGCACCTGCATACCTGAGATTCTAGGCAAATGAATTTTCCTACCTGCTTTGCGTACCAATATCTGCATAATAGTGCAACAGTATGTGTGGATCAGAGAAGCTTCAGGTGTGGAACTTTCCATGCCATCTATGTATGGATAGCCTAGTAAAAGTACTTCTGTCCTAGGTTTAGCATTTTTATGCAGTTAAGACATTATCTAATCTTTCGGTTCAAGACTATGCACTCTTTTAAATTACACTAACTAAATTAGGAAGAAACATTGGGGACACTATCTAATGCATTTATTTCTCTCCACATACATATCACAGAATAGGTAAAATGGCATAAGCTATCCGTTAGTTGAAGGGTATACTCATTAGCATAAAGAGAAAAAATGATAAACGTTTAGCTTTTTAAAAACACACAAACTAAAAAGTATTTTTTTTATCCTTTCTGCTGCTAAAAGTTAAAAAGTTATCTAAATCTGATTGCACAAATGAACATGGTCTACCTGAAAAGCAAGGCAGAGTTTATAAAATAACCTGTGAAGTTCCATGATACATGTCCTGTGTTCCATTATGTGCAGATGTTGGTTCCTTTCCAAGATACTCCAGTAGAAGTGGAGCAGAATACTGACCTCCCTGAGTATTTGCCAGAAGATGAAAGTCCTTCAAAGGAGCAACACAAAGCGGTGTCCCGTGTTGGGTCACACCCAGAAGGGGCAGCCAGTTGGCTGAGCACAGCTGCAAACTTCCTTTCCAGGTCCTTCTATTGGTGACTTTGAATCAAGGCTAAAGGACTGTGCCAACCAACAGGGGGTAGTTTTCCATTATTTTGGCGAACTGCCGAGTGCAATTTGCAATAAGTTATCACAACAGATTTTTTAGATTACACAAAATATATACTGTGTTTTACATTTTATTGGACATTCTGGCCTTTTGAGCAGTCAGAAGATGGAGGCCTCAAATCAACGTTTGTTCATTTTCTCCCCCCTCCCTTTTTATGTTTTATTGCCTCACTTTTTAACGTGGGTCCATGATCAACCAAATATTTTTGAATTTATAAAGCTTTAAGTTAAAATTCATGATAAAATAGACACAGAGCCCACTCAACACAAATGTCAGGACATCTGTGCAAGGAAATTATTAGCTCTGATTTTACAAAGATTGAAATGCCTTTCTTTTCTTTTTGGCCTTATTTCAGAATATATATTTCAACTGGAAGGCTCTAGAAGGAAAAAAAGACTGATCTGTTTGCGAGTTATTTTATTTTGTTCACCTTTTTTTCAGAGCCAGTGTGTCATGCTCTATTTGTAGCACTGTACGGAGACTTGAACTTTAAACTTGGGGGTTTGTTTTTTTAATTGTCAGCCCATAACTACTTTCAATATGAACTTTTTAGTAGTAAGAAGTTAAAGCAGAAACGCGTGTGTATTTATACAGTAAATAATCTGCTGTAAAAATGCTTCTAATGAAGGCTGTGACTTTCAAAGTATGACAAGAAACTATTGATTGGAGGTTAGGTCATTAAGAAGATTAGTTTTCAAAAATTCCAATCTGCTCCCATGATATTTTATATGTGGTAGGAAGTGTGGTGTTTGAATGAGAGCTGAAAATATAAGATTATGGAGAAGGGATAAGAAATGGAACGCTGAATATGCCATTGTGCCCCTGTCTACATTTTGAACATTTTGGCTTGATGGAAATCATATATTATCCATACTGCCTTTTAAAGAAACTGCCGTCCTGTGTCAGCAGGGCTGATATCTGGAGCTGTGTGACAGGTCATGTTGTGTCAGAGCCAGGATCAGGGCAAAACTAGTGCCTGATGTCTAGCGTTGGGGGGGTGGGCATCTTTGGAGATATGAAGAGTCCCTAAAAGTGCACTATAGCTAGTCTGTTAAAATGCCATACTTAGCATCATCTTCTGGTATTGTAGCCCATTTAAAAAGTTCTAAAGTGCTTGGATCTTGTCAGCTTAGTACCCAGTAATGATAGGTGATGTTTCGGCAAAATGTTGAGAATAGCAATTAGGTTATTGAAATTTTGGCTGAGATTTTTCTCAATTTGTTAGAGCAACTGCTACTTTGCACCACAGGTATATAGCTGAGGAATTGCAGTGCTGTTCAAAATTAAGTCCTTTGTGAATCATTTTGTGCTGCAGTTCATGCAGATACTGACTTTTTTGAGGCAAAACTTTATTCTTTGGAAGATCTTATATTTGTCTTTCACAGTAGCAGCACATAAGTAGCATCAGGAAACTGTCATTTAAATGAAAATAATGTGCAAGGGAGAGGGATTATCAACTTCCAAAAATAACTTAAAATTCACCTGAATGCAATGCCCTTCTAAAGTGAAGAGCTTACTTTCAGATTAGATTATTTTCCATTTTATCATATCTAGTTTATTTGGTTAAAGTTTACAGACACAGAATACAAGCTTTCTAAGGCATGTAGTATAATCAATATGTATTACAAGGCATATTGCTGTCTAGAATGTTACAATGCCAAATGTGTTTGCAGAGATCTCTGCTGTGTAACCATGGATGCAATGTTTACTTTTCATTTTAACATCTTTCCCTACATTTTGCATTGCCGCACACCCTCTTTACTACATGACACATCTCTTTGGATGTTAGTGATTCAATGCTAGTAAATATTAAAATGTGATTTGGTTTGTAGGTATGCTTTTTTTGGTCAGTATTGCAGCTGTCCCAGTCAATGTATCTGTAAAACAGATTTTGAAAAACTGTAAAATAAAAGTGTAATATAATGAACTGGCATCCTTCTGCTTTTGTAAGGATTTTTCTACCATTTTTGAAGCATGAATTTCAGAATTCATGAAGAAGAAGAAGATGATGGTTTGTGTTCATCAGCAGAGCAGGATTTTGTGTCAGTGCAGTTGCAATGTGAATGTAGACTGGTTGCTCACAAAAATATGAGGAACTGCTGTTTTCTCAGGGAAGCAAAATTCAAGCCATTGTGACCATGGATATAAATTTATGCTGCCTGTTAGCAGAAACTGTGGGTCTGAATGCTTCAATCTCAAAATCCCTGTTCCATCCTTGCTGGAAGAGTCTTGATGTCAGAATGGCTGTTCTGGTTTAATGGAAGCAGCTTAACCTGGAAACTGACTATTCTAATTGTTATATCAAGGTTGAATTATTCCATTATTTCAAAGCTGGACCAGTTCTAGTAATCTTGGAACAAGACATTTCGGTGTCACAATGTTGAAATCTTGAAACGTTTTGGACACATCTATTACCTCTTAAGCAACCATGGGACGTTTCCTCTCTGGAGGAGTCATTTGTGTCCTCCCCAGCAGGAGGAGAAAAGATGAACTGCTCTGCACCTTATCTAATAATTATCTCCTCCCCCAGCATGTAAGAAAAATGGCCATATAAAATGCAAAGATTAATTTAATTTCTAGATTTAGACCTCTGATTGCAGCATCCTTCAAATATGGACAGTGCATGTTGATGATATTATATAGAGTATCGCTAAAACCTCAGGATATTGGCAGAAAGAGTCTTTTATTGCTGAGCTAATTGAGACATGTTGCTGCCTGTATTATGGAGTCTTACTGTAATAGTTTGCCAGGTGAACTGAACTGCTGAAGCAAACTATGGTTCTTTGCAAGAAATATTTTCCTCATCAGGACAGAACATAGGGCTAGATATTAATTGCTAACAATACAATTCGTTGCATCTCTCTTCAGATGAAAATGCTGCTAAGCTCATGGTAAAATATTGTAAGGTAAGCACCTATAGGATATTTTAAATCCCATTAGTTTTTTTTTAATAGTGGCTTTTCATTATAGAGAGAACCACCACTTTTCATTCTGTAAAAAAATTGCAATTTTTTTCCCCACTGAAAATATCAAGAAAATTCTGAAATTTACATCCATTTTTCTTTCCTTTAGGTTCCCATTTTTAGTAAACAGAACATTAAATTTGTGTGACCCTTCCGTGTTCTGTAGAAATGCTGTCTCTGGTCCTGGCTATTTAACAATGAAAATGATTGTGTATCTATAGAAACTTTCCAAAACGTGTTATAAATTGCTCTTGAATGTGTGTTTCTGCTGTCAGATTGGTCAAAACTCCATGCAGATCTCTTCATTGTGTAAGAAGACAGTATGATCGACTAGTAGTCAAGTGTTCCCACTGCTGTTGAGCACCATAGATTCATTTCACCATTTTTTAGTGGTTGGCTATCCACTGTCTTCTCTCCAATGCACATGAGGATGCACTGTCTTGCTTCATGGGCTTAACTGAATTTCTATTTTCCTTCTATTTTCCCTTTCCTGAAGTTTGGTGAGAAATAAATAAAATAATCTGATGAACTTTCTACTGCATTTTTGTCTACAGAATAGTTAAGTAAAACCAATGTAGGTTGCTATTATCAGATGAACAGCAATAAAATCAAAAACTCATAATTCAAACCCAAAAGTAGCAAAGTGCATAAGGTGGTACAACATGTTTGGGTTCAGTGCATTGCTAGGATGACTTTTAATGTGTTTTTAATGTGTTTAATGTGTTAATACGTTTTACTTCCAGTGTGGCTGTAAGTACATTGGATACTTCTACTTCAATATTATTTGAAGCCAGAACTGCAGTTAGTTGTTAGCTAGTAGCAGTTAGCAATTAAGGTGTGAAATCATGTTGACATACAGGTTTTGCCCTTGTGTTAATTTCAGAGCCACAACATTATTTGTAAGTAAAATAAATGAATGTGTGCATGTAGTATGTTGTTTATTCGTTCAGTCGCTTCCGACTCTTCGTGACTTCATGGACCAGCCCACGCCAGAGCTTCCTGTCGGTCGTCAACACCCCCAGCTCCCCCAGGGATCCTTAGAACATCGGATTTGCCGTTCACCAGCACCGTCGGCCGCTAACCGTCCTTTTGGCTTTGAGCTAGCTGCGTCATCACGTCTAGGGCTAGTTGAACTCATCCTCTGTTCCTCCCCAGTAGCATTTTGACCATCTTCTGACCTGGGGGTCTCATCTTCCGATGGTATACCGACATAGCTCTGGTTGTACTGATCCATTTAGTTTTCACAGCAAGAATACTGGCGTGGGTTGCCATTACCTTCCCCAGGGATCGCATTTAGTCTGACCTCTCTGTCATGACCTTCCGGTCTTGGGTGGCCCTTCACGGTTTAGCTCATGGCATCATTGAGGTGCTCAAGCTCCAGCACCACGACAAGGTAACGATCCTTTTCTGAAGGCATGTAGTATATGTGGGGCTAAAATCTTTGTTACTTTAACTACATGTTATAGCTGAGGTAGAATTTTCATATTTATCTATTATATACAAAGTGAGGGGATTCCAAAGCACTTAAAAAAAAAAACTTTGGGGGGTTTTGCTTTCTGTTTAAACATGTATTTTGAAATGTCATGCTGTTCTCTCAAATCAACACCAGATGGCAGAACAGATAGTATTGTGGAGACTGAATATTGGAGATCTTGATTGCAAATGTTGGCCTCATACTTAGGTTTGAACTATTCATTTACCTTGATCTTTTGCAATATGTAGATTACTTTGATTCATGTGATCTCTAATCTAGACCACTGATATTGTAATGTAAAGTAGTACATTGCTACTTTTAACAACCTTTTTTATTGTATAAGACTAGCTGAATTAGTTGCAGCAAAGTCAACAGCCTTGTGAAGTTTTAAAGATAAACACCTTTATTAAGGGATATGTTTTTGTAGATTAGAATTCAATTCAGGAGAAACATACTGCAATATTTATTTAACTTGAATAATAAATTCGCTGAGTGGGAAAGTGATCAGAAAGGTTTGTCAGCTTTTAGCAATCTTTAACAACAATAAAAAATAATTCATTTCAAAATTTAGTACATCTAGACCCACATAGCTAACACATTTTTGAGGAGAATAAAATATCAAAATATCCTTTATTTGGATTACAGTGGAGTAAATGTAACAGGAAAATGGGCAGGAAAACCATATGCCATAAAGTGCTACCTTATAGTGTAAAACGAATAGGAATGTTGCAAAATCAAGCTCTGCTTTTGCATAATTCCACATTCTTTCAGTGGGGGTTGCCACAAGCAGTAGCCAGATAGATCTTGTCGGAATATGTGCATATAATTTGATTTGGTGACTGAGGGACCCTAGTGTATTATAAGAAAATCGTGTTTCTGAATCCTGTAAAGATAGAGCAAGAGTGTTGCTACTGATCTATGTTGGGAAGCCTGAGTTAGACAAACCCATGGTGGACACTCGGGTTTTTTTGTTTGCTTTACATGGTTCTGTGATGGCCATTCCTGCAGGTTCCAGTGGTGATGGACACTCAGGACAGGGCTTTTTCAATGAAAGAGCCCAATTCTTTGCCTAAAGAAGTCAGACTAACTCCTTTATTATACTTGAGATGATAGTGAAGAATATTTTTCCATCAAACTTTTAATTTGTTTTGATATTTCCTAATTTTATATTGCTAAATGGACAACAGTCTCACATCAAGTTAACTGTTAATTTATCTAGTTCAGTATTAGTGGCCCAGACTATCAGCTTCTTGGAGATTCTGCCATCATTCCCTCCCCCCCCTCTATTTTTTTTAAATTCCAGATTTTAGCAAGATTGCATGATATTGGGCATAGGAATGATTTATACAAAAATAAAATAATAAAATTGGTAAGCATAGGAACTTGATAGAAATCCTCATAGAACTGCCTTCCATGTATAGATTCAGCCATAGTCTTTGACTGTGAATCAATAAAGTACTGAAATAAGTGAGATCCAGTTCCATCTGCCTTATTTTTTTAAAATAGCTTTCTTTCCATCTCACTTCAAGATAGTTTTTTGAAACTGCTTCATCCTCAAGAGGTAATGAGACCAGATTTTATTGCATTTTATTTTTATGCATCATTGTTCTTAATTTTATGATTTGTGAAAGTTGAGGCCTACCAGCATAATGCTTTATTTCCATAAATAGTTACTTTTGGCCAAGTGTCTTGCATCAAATGTTGTGACACCATTTTTATGACTTCTGAAAATGTTTTGGTTTTCCTTCTGGCTATGAAATACTGGATCAGAATAAACACTTTTCAGCTGGGCTAGACAGTGTTAAACTAACTCAGAATGGGTAAGCAACTACCATGCTGAGCTGACCCAACTGTCTTCATCTTGTTTTCCTTTGTTAGACCAGTACCACAGGAAATGTCAGAAGCCTGTGCATCTGGAGATGAAGGTTGCATGTTTAGATTTCATAACTAGTAGCTGCTGTACATTCTTTGTTGGCTCACAGCAGGAATCAGGCATCCAGACTATTGTGAAGTTCATAAAGCACAAAGTCTGTGGTCATCTTCCTTTTTGCCTCCAACATTCATGCTCAGGGTTATAGTTACCCTGATACGGAGGTTCCATTCATGTCTATTAATGAAAAAATGTTTTTATAATAATCCAGCAAGTGACTTCAAACATCAAAAGTTAAAGAATAAAATAAATCCAATTAAAAAAATGCATATAAGCAATTGTCAAAGCTCCAGAAATGTATGATACCTAGCTCCAATAACCATGCTTACAAAGGCTTTTAAGAGTTAAGTGGCTATTTCCTAATGAGGTTGATGTTTGTGTAAGAGATTAATAACACCACAGGGTGTAGGGACCTGGTTCAATAATATTAACATCTCATCTGTTGTCCCTCTGAAGTGGTTTGTTGCAAGTAGGAAGAACTAGATGAGATTTTGATCTTCAAAAATAATCCTTACATCAACACAACTGCAAAAAGAAGGCTACAGGGAAACTCTTTAAAATCAAGATACATAATTTAATATGGAAGGACATGTTGAAAGTGGTATGTGCTAGGATTAGATCATCTGTGTGAAGTTGGTTCTCTCTAAATTTCTCACCTTCGGGGCAATATGCCTTTACCCTTTCAGTGTGGAGATACAGTGGAGAGAGACATTTGCAATAGGTAATGTTTCCATTTCCACATTGGCTGTCCAGCTTCTTCAACAACAGAAAAAGCATGGGAACAACATATGTGCTTACCCATGGAAAAAATAATAATACTTTTGAGGCATTAAGTGAGACCACAGTCACTGCATTTACCCTCTTTCCAGCCTTCCTCCAGCACTTGGTGTGCATGTGGAAATAAGTGTGAGAGAGAATCAAATAGATCTTTACTAACTAGATACTTTACAGATTTATTGGATCTGCAGTTCCCAGAATTACTAGCCAACATGGCCTGCAGCTGAAGGGACTTAAAAGCTAGTCTAATTATTAATAAAGATGGATTTATAATGTGGAAGGAAGCTGGAGTCGTTGTTGAAGAAAGTCTATTAGTAAAATCAGCCTTCCCTAATCTGGGCATGCTCCAGGCATGTAAATGAGCTCTCAGAATTCTCAAGCCTGTATAGTCACTGCTGAGAATTCTGGGAATCATCTACATGTCTAGAGGGCACCTTAATTTGGGGAGGCTGGTTAATACACAATATCAACTTTTCATAGCATTTTTCCATCTGACTTGACTAGGTTTACATGTCACAGCAAGAGATTATTTGTTTTTACCATGTTTTTACTGTGTGAATCTAGCCCTTATTTTGTAAAACTCAAAACTTCATTCCCTAAAATGGTGCTATTTTGGCCTCATAATGTATCTTCCTTTTCCTCAGTGCTTCTTTTTCCTATCTCTTGATAGGTTGTCTGCTGAACTTACCAGAATCCATCAGGATGGTCCTCCTACAAAACCTGATTTTTAGGTACTTATGGAAACTGTTAGTAAGTCTTAGCATTACTAACCAGCAGAGGGGTCATTCAGTACTTAAGGTTCTTTAAAATGAAGTATGTTAGTGATACCTGAAAAAGTGCTATGGAGACACTAACGTTCCATACTGCCAGAAGGCACAGAGGAAAGTGGTGGGTGTTGTTGATTTTGCAATCAAATATTTTGCTACCAGTTACAGAGTGGTACAGCTAGGGATGTTTTCAGCACAATTATGAGGCAGCAGTACAAATACTGAGTCAACTCATAAAAGTGCAGAAATCTGCACCACAGCAGATGTATAACAGAAGACACTTATGTATAGCCGACTATGAATCAGTGAGGCTAGGCACAACACTGCATTTTATATGATGGTGATGACTTAATGTCTTGCATGTGGGGGGATAGGGAAGGGTGGCTAAACAAAGAGCTGTAATTTCCTTGCCCTTATTTCCCAGGGCAAAAGGAATAAATTGGTATCAATTTAAGGACAGCCTTATATATTGCTGTGGGCTGTATTTTCTTCATTGGTCCCCTTTGGATCTCTTTTAAAAAGATATAACTATTGGGTGTCCTTTAAAAGAAGTTTTTCCTGAACTGCTTTTAACATATTCATGTAATTGTTATTTGATCCTTTTTAAGATCTAGTCCTAAAACTGCCTATAATGTGAACCAGCACCACTTCCATGTCTTTTCACTTCCACTTCCACTTCCATATCTTCTAGGATCTGCATATATAGTCCATGACTTAAGCTGGCAAATGACAATGTGATGCAGATCGCTGTGTGCGAGGAGCAAGTGGCATGTTATCTAGCCCAAAGTTGTCTGCATTCTCTGGTGCTCAAACAATAGGCTTTCAGTTTTCATCTTAGCAGAAATGACCAAGGATGGACCATGCTGCTGGGCATGACAGAGAATGAGTTCTGCAATGGTTGAGTTCCTGTGCTCTTACTGAAAAAGTATGTATGTATTTCATGAAAGAAAAAGCATTTGGTCATTTCCCCTCCTCAGTGGTCTCTAAAATTATTTATGAAGTGACAATGACATGCGGAAGACCAAAGAGTGTTTGACAAATTATGTTTTGCCTAGCATTGATATGTAGGTGGGCTGGATTGAGCTATAGGAGTTCCCAACATCATGGTGCCTAGAGACCCACAGAAGGAGAAAAATAGAATATCCTTCCCTTCCTCTGCCTCATTTATGGGAAGAATATGGGGTGGGAATATGGGGTAGGACAGACTAGTGTAAAATGTACCATGGTGCAGAAAAACAAAAGGCAGCCTCTACTGAGTTTTCCTTTTCTGTTCCCACTGAAACTGTAGATACAGACAGTATAAGGTCTTCCAGCCTGTAGGATATTAGCGATGAAGCAGAATTACAACTTTTTAGAATCTCATGGCATCACCATCAGCTTTAATCTGCAATACATTAATGCTTTTCAGGATGTAAATCAAATCATATAAAATCACTTTATTTCAGTCAATGACATAGAACATATACATACATATATAAGATGGTATAAATTAGCTTTAAATAAGCCTCAGATATAAACTCACAAAACAGATCTATCTCAGATGTACAATTAAAAAGAATTTAAAAACTGTCTTGCACCAACCAATAGATAGCTTTTCTTTAATTTCTTTAATCTTACAGGCCATGACTCAAAATGTGACCACCTTGACCAGTCTAGATCTAAACTGGCAAGCGAAAAACTGGATTGTGACACGTCATGGTAACATTGGAAAGACTAAAGCCAAGGTCATAGGAGAATTCTATACAGTATATGCTTACAAAATATAAGGTTTAATAGGATGTGTTCTATTGATTCAACATTCCCAGAGTACCTGGTGTAAATAATTAATTTGGTGCAAATATGGCCATAATATTAGTTCCTTCGATGAGAGGAATGGCTGGCAAGATATCTTTTCCTTTTGTAAAAGCGGCTATAGAATTTTGTAAATTGTAGAAAATTGCTGAGGTGCCTGATGATATGAACAGCAAATGTTGTTCTTACCTTCAAGAACAGGAGTGGAACAGGAGTGATCCAGCATACCATGTATTTTGCCAAACTAACCTTAATTCTTTTTTGGTCAGGTAATTTTCTTAATAGATAATAGGAATGCTATAAAAATAATATATTTTGACTTCAGTAAAGCATCTAATAAAATACCCATTACATGTTGATTAGCCAGCAGGATAAATGTGGGCTGGATGGCATAACAATTAAACAGATGCAGAGCTAGTTTAGTAACCATATTCAAGCAAGTGCTCATCAATGGTTTCTCATCAAATTGGTCAAAGGTATCAAGTGGGGTGGTACAAGAATGAGTCCTGGGTCTTTTACTCTTCAATATTTACATTAACAATGTAAATGAAGAGTTGAAGGGAATGTTACCAAATTTGCAAATGACACAAAATTGAGTGAGATAATGAATTTCCTAGAAGACAGAAATAAAATTCCTAATGATACCAATATGTTTAAGAAATGGGCTAAAAGAATGAAGTTCAACACAAGACCAGTGCAGAGTTGCTCACTTAGGAAACAGTAGTCAATGTACAGGATACTAGACAACCCATGACCGTTGGGTCATCCTTCTTTCCACATACTGCATAATATAGGCTGGTGCCATTTCCCCTCCCCTCATGACCCTCAGCAGTGCCACGATGAAGCCTCCTCCAGCTATGTAGAATGGGAAATACTGAGTTGGTAACCGTATTTGAAAAAAAAACCTTGGAATTGTAGTTGATTGCAAACTGAATATCATGTGGCTGCAAAGAAGGCAAATGCAATTTTAGGTTGCATCAACAGAAGTATAATTTCTAAAACATGAAAAGTAATTGTTTCAAACTATTCTGCTTTGGTCAGACTCCACTTGAGTACTGTGTTCAGTTCTAGGCACCCTACTTTAAGAAGGATTCAGAGAAATTGGAACAGGTTCAAAGAAGGCCAACAAAGATGATCTAGGAATGAGAAATGAAGCCCTATGAATTAAGATTAAGAGACCTTGCTATATTTAGGCTTGAGAAAAGAAGACCAGGGTGGGGGATATGATAGCATTGTTCAAATATGAAAAAAGTTGTCACATAGAAGACTTTCAAGACCTTTCTTGTTCCAGGGGAACACAGAATAAGGGATTTAAGTTATAGGAAGGCAAATTTCATCTGAATTTTAGAAAGAAATCCTTAACAGCAAGACAGTGGAACCAACAACCTAGACAGTTTCCCTTTGTTGGCTGTGTTGAAGTAGAGGCTAGATATTCATCTGCCTGTGTTGCTTTAGGTGGATTCTTCTGCTTAGCAGAGCGTTGGACTTGATGACCTAAATAATTCCTTCCAACTTTGATTCTATGCTTTCAAAAGGGTCTCAGAAGGCATCTTCTAAAATGATGGCATTAACTAACTGAGCACCCTCAGTTTTCCTGTGGCTTAGTTACCTGGATCAGAACTGAAATTCTTCTGAAACTTGGTATCCTGTGTTTATATCTTCTGATACTCTCTCCTTTTTGGCCCCTTCCCCAGTTTCTCTCCCTAACTTTTTTATATCTTCATCATCAATATGATTGGCAAAGCTGAGCAGACTCTTGTGGCACTTCATATCATAATCAAATGGCTACTATACTTTCCACAAGATGAGGTATAATTTGTGATTTCATCTTGGCTAAAGCTCTTGCTTGGGTGACCGCACTCTTGTATGCTTTAAAGCTTCTCTTGCAGTTTCTAAGAGACGATGGCACTCTGTCCTGCCCCTTGTTAAATAGCTGTCATGTTCTTTATTTTTAGAGATTGAAACAAATCTCCTGGATGGATTTAAGCAGTTTGGGACTCTTAATAGAGACCTCTGCACAAATGCTATCTTCACACAAGTTGGATGAAGCCTCCTGCTTGAGAAGCTGTCAGCCTCAGTGCCCTCAAAATTTAGCTTTCACAGTTTTCCATCTGGGTCTTGGATGAAGCCGGCAAAACATGTTTAAAATTGCCTGCTTCATTTACTTAGGGAAAAAAATCATCTACACACCCACTAAACTAATGTATTAGTTTTTCAAAAAGATAAAGAAGTCAACCCCTCTCTACTGAATTTCAGAAACTGGATATTGAAGCTATACTAGTGCAAAAACAGAGACACAGAGAGAATTATCCTTGATCCAGAGCTCAGAAACAGGCTATTTAAAAAAAGGAGAGGTCTAGCAGAAAGCAGAAGTTTAAGAGATTTGAAACAAAGCTGTGTTTAAAAGGGAGAGGGGAAAGGACATCAAAAAATGAATGCTAAGTTGTAGTCTTTCAGATAACCACCTTTTTTGTTTCTTTTTAAAATGTTATTTATATATAGCATTTGGACCCTTGCTTGAAGCCTGAAATGCTCCCAGAACAACTTGCATAATAATGAAAACAAATTAGATCCTACCATATCAGGCTCATGACATACAAAGACATGATACAGAAAGAAAAGGGGATGTGGAAGGAGAAACAAACAAAATAATAGTTTTTAATGCTTTAATTGTTTGTATAATGGAAAAACTGCTGGATGGAACTGGGCTGCTCAATGAGACCAAGATAGCATGATTTTCAAAGCAAGTCCCTTTGTTCCTCTCCCAGCAGGATGTCATTTCTGTGAGGAGGGAGATAAAGTTCAAGCCAGCTGGTAACAGTTGAACTGAAGCAGTCGTAGAGGAGTGCAGAGATAAGGAAGAATGCAAGAGTGATTCTGTAAACACTTGCTCATTTCTGAGAAAGAAGAAGAGGTGAGAAAGAAACTCAAGATTACCCCTTCTTGATTCTCTTTGGTATAAGAGGGGGGAGAGAGAAACTCTATCAGGCTTTCAAGATTTTGGTATTTTGATACTCTAGAACAATAAAGTAGAGTTTCAGTAGTTCTTGTGGCTATTTCTTGTCTGACCTATCTTAATGGCTGACAGCGAATGTGAATAAGGATGGTTTTCAGTCTCAGCACAAGGACCGTTTCCATTTTTCAAGAACTGTTGCAATTTGTAAAATCAGTGATAACATCCCAATGAAAGCTGTGCTCTTCTCAGTATTCCTCATTAAATAAACTTCAAAAGACTGATATTGTTCCTAATGCATTTAGCATTCTCTAGAGCTTAATCCTAGAATAGATGTAGCATTTGGAGTTCACTCAAACAGAACATACTTATTCATAGCCTTTATATGTGTGACTGTTGTTTTACTGGTTTTTATAAATATTATGATAGGTGAACTAACTTTACTTCATCACCAAAACACACTAAACTTTGGTTAAGGCCGACTTAGTTTAATGCTACTTTAGATCATTTGTGGCATATTCATATATTTCTGTGACAGAAAAGCAGTTCATGAATGTTAAAAACAAAGAAGTTGCATCTAGAGATTAATTGTTTTAATTAAGAATCTGGAGTGTCATCAGGGCAGATAATGTTTGAATTTTTCAAACTGTCAGAAAGCTTTCTTCTCCCCCAGGAGTGAGCCGAAACATTTCTGGCATCAAAGAAAGGTTTTTGAAACACAGAAGTGCATCTGCTGTTATTAGTTCAGTATTGGCTGAAGTACTGACTTGATTCATGCATTTACTGTAGAACTGGATGATCAAATGAGTTTGGCTTTGCAAGAAATTAAAACAGAAATGAGGAATGGGGAAGATGAACCTGGCTGGGTAAATGTCCTCTCCTGCTTTCCCATGTGGAAGATTGACTGCTCTAATTTTACTGTGGGGCCCTTGTCAGTGACCACACAGCAATGCAATTTGAAGGAGAGATTTGATGAATATCCACAAGTAAAAAGGCAAAAGCTCAAGGCCTAATATATTCTGCATAGTATAGTCTATGTTTCATTAGCTTAGCTTAAGGCGTTCATTGACATTAATAAGCAAAAGGGACAGAAGGACAAAGGTAAAATGCAAGTAGATTAAGAAATATAGTTGGCTCAAGATCTTTATAAGTACCTGCCATATTTAGATAATAGGTTGGCACAGTGGGAATTTATCCTGTCCTCTGAGACAGGAAGGGTATGGTATTTTCTTCTCTTCCATTATCATATCTGTATAGTTCGTATCTTTAATGGAGAGATATGATAATGAATAAAGCTTAGGGTAGCATAGAATGTTGAGTATATACATAAAGCTTTTTACCTTTGGTGAGTTCCATCAGTACTGAATTATCACTCTATGTCAGTTGTGGTTGCACTTTGTGTGCATAAAACTATTCTGCTGTTATATAACCAATACTTATGAACACGAATCTTCTCATATACTAAGTATTTCTTTTAAAATTAAGTTTTTAAATACAAAATTGATCGCCTTTTTGAACTTGGGCAAAGGTGGTGAATGTCTAAGTGAAGACCTGTTATTCTGAATGTTGAAGTTTGACCAACTGTAGACTCAAGGCACAACTCTTCTGAACTAAGAAGGCTGCATAAAAACTCTTGTGTACATTTTGTCTAGGGTCAGGGAACATTTGGTCTTCCAGATGTTGCTGAAATACAGCTCCTGGCATTCCCCATCATGGCCTATGATGGTTGGAGTGACTGGGAAGTATAAATCAGCAACATCTGGAGATCTGCAGGTTCCCTACTGATGTATTGTATCTCCTACCTCAGATGCACTGATGGGTTCTGAGTCTAGTTTCTGCCAGATAAAAAAGCATCATTCACTATACTGTGAAGGGTATTCTGCCTCTCATAGACCTATTTTGACCTTGAGCTAATTTTGACCATAGGAGGTAAGCTCTCTAGCCCTTGATTATGAGAGATTCTATTTCTGCTGTCCATGTGGCTCCCTTCTTTTTAAAAAGCCACTGTAAAGATCTGATCACATTCTATATTCTTGAGCTGGGTTTATTTCACCTGGATAATTATCATAGTCATCCTCTGTGTGTAACAAAATTAACAGAGATTCCATTTGTTGGAATCACATGGAGACTGCAACTGCACTCTGCCTTATTACCAAATGAGTATGGCATGCCCTTCAATAATTCTCTAAACTCTCAAATGCCTTGGAAATAATATGCTAGAATATTACTGAACTGTGACTGAAGCACCATTTGTGCTAAATGTGACAGTGCACAAATGATATTCCTCTATAAAAGTTCAAACTACATTAATCTTTCACAGAGGTTCATTGGCTAGGAAGATTCCTTAGATACAAAATAAACCACCACCTCAAGCAGTCCTTCTTGAAATTATTTCTATCTATTTCTGCCTTGTTTAATTTTTTGCCATACGTACGTACATTATTTTCTCTTTCATATTATTTTACCAGCATTTATGTATATATGTCTTTCTATGCATAAGCATTAGTACAAACATTAGGTCTGCATTTGCAATGGATAAATCCCTCTTGGATCATGGCATCTTCAAATATAATATGTAATGGCTGGCAATGTAATATACTTCTTATTCTTATTTCTTTGGGATGAACTACTATAACTCATCAGCAGATTTGCTTTCCTTGGATACAGTGAGTTACAGTCGTTCCCACAAAAGGAGAAAAGTGGGTTTCCTGCCCTTGCTTGCAGTTGAGCATTGTCTTACATTTGCTCAACTGTCTAGAATCACATGCCACCAATATTATAATGAATTGTGGCTGATTGTGAACAAGTTGAACAGTTCTCAGTGTTTCAGATCATCATTTTCTTAATTCCTGACCACTTGCCATCTTGGCTGAGTCTGCTGAGGGTTGTATTAGTCATGAGAGAGTCACCAAACAGGCTATCTCTATGCCAAACAGATCAAAAGTGGTTGGCTAACACAGGCATGGGCAATCTCTTCAAATGATAAGTATCATTCTGTAACTTTGTGCAGTGGTATGGGTAGCAAAAAGGGAAAATAAAACTTTTAAATGACTGACATTCAAAGAGATCATAAAATCTCATGGGATTTCAGGGATCTCACTGCTAGGGTCTGTCCCGAATTGCCACATGTACTTTGGATCCAGGCTTTATCCAAATGGGAACAAAATCCTAAACCTAGTCATTTATTGGGATTTCTTGTCCCAAACCTTTTAGCTGTATTTTAATGAATTTTAATGAATAACAAAATGTACCTTTGGCTAATAAGATGTCTAGTGCTAATACCAATCAGTATTTCAAATGTATTACTTCCCCCTCCCATTCCATTGTATTTTCCACATAAAGGCATTACAGTACATCCTGCTCAAAATGTTAAAAATCTGGAATTGTCCTCCACCAATTCATATGTTAAAATATCTTGACCATTTACCTAGTTTTCAAGCCTGTCTCAACAGAAATATTTGTTAATTATATAAGCCAATAATTCAGAACAAAGCTCATTTAAATAGTATACCAGGAACTAAAATAGGAAAAGAATGGGGTTTGCTTAAACAAATTCTGCTTTGAAGATTAAAAATAGAATGGAGTACAATATATGATTATCTATTTCTTGAGCAGATTTACTCTAAAATGAGACTTTAAAATAACCGTAAATATTGTGATGTTAGTTTGTATAGAAGGCATGCTTCCCAAGTTTGATGTCCTTGAGTTTTGTTGGACTGCATCTTCAAATTCCTGAGGCAGAGTTCTAGGAAGTTGGGTTTTGGGAAATCATAATAGAATTCAACTTTCTAGAAGGCATGAGACCCTCCTCCTCCTCCCCTACTGCTTACATGGAGACAAATTCCTGCAGTTTTCTTGGCAACATTTTTGGAAGTGGTTTCCCACTGCCTTTTTTCTATGACTGGCAGAAAGTGACTGGCCCAAAGTCACCCAGCTGGCTTTGTGTCAAAAGCAGGACTAGAATTCACAGTCTCTCCATTTCTCAACTGGTGCCTCAAACCACTAGACAAAACTGACTCTCATATCACTTCTTACTTGATTCCAATTCATAAGTGCTGATCAACCATTGTTGCATCTACAGTAATCCTAACTACAGTTCTCCATTAGGATATACTTGGCTGCTCCTAATAAATAATCAGTTTCAAAAACTATGTCCCTTATTTATCCAATGCTAGCTTTACTCATGTTAGTATGCTACAGTTCAGATATATTCCTTCCTATACACTATATTATAAACTGTACTAGAATGAGAAATTATTAATATATTAGTGAGTAATGAGTAAATATTTAACAATATTTGTCTTGGTAAGCTTTGGGTAGTGGTTCTCAGGTGGCAGTTTTATGCCACATGGGACATTGTTTTTGAAACTGATTTCTCAAAAGCAGTTTGAGATTTGGCACTGAAAATGGAGATATCTGTCCAAACAAAATATTCAAAGTTCACTTATATGGTATAGGGGTGCCAAGTTTATTTGTAGGTCATATGTCAGATGCTCTCTGCACAGTTTAAAACATAAAAGCAAAGCTAAGCTTAAATAATCACAGTTGCAATAAAACATTCAACCAGTACTTGTTCAGAAGGGAGTTTACCTCTCATCACTACTGTCAGTCTTCAGTACATGACAAAAGTCCACTTGTAATATCTCCTCATAGGCAAGGTTGGTGCTTGGTCCTTGAGGGGCAAAAATACCAGCTAGAATCTTGATATTATGCAATCACACAAAGGGAGACAATTTGTCTAATTTAACCCAAGGGAAAACAATCTGAAAAATCTGCCTGCAGCATGCCTACCCTATCTGACTTGGTGGAATGGGCAGATAACCTCAGGGAGAGGAGGTCCTGCAAATAGCCTGGTCCTGTGCCATTTAGGGTTTTAAAGGTGATAACCAGCACCTTGAATCACACCTGGAAAGTTGTTTGCTTTACTGAAACCTCTAGAAGAATTATCTCCCATGAGTCTATATCACAAACATATACTGTACAGGCAAGCCAAGATAATCAAGTTGTTGTTTATTCGTTCAGTCGCTTCCGACTCTTTGTGACTTCATGGACCAGCCCACGCCAGAGCTTCCTGTCGGTCGTCAACACCCCCAGCTCCCCCAGGGACGAATCCATCACCCCTAGAATATCAAGTAACAGTGCAAAATCACAGGCATCATTAATCAACAATAACAATAACCAACATGTAGCTCTGCTACATCAGGTCAAGGCCATTTTAGTCCAGTATTTTGCTTCTCACAATAGTCAACAGATGCTCTGAACTGCTTGCAAGCAGGAGGTGAAAACATACCCTCCCAACAACTGCCATTTGGAGGCATCCTACCCCCAACCTGGAGGTAACACTAATTTTCAAGTATAAAAGCCCTTGATAGATTTCCTCTCCCTGAATTTATTCAATCCCCCTTTAAAGTTATCAAAGTTTATTCATTTGCTAGATTTATATCCCACCTGTTCTTCAGAAGCTCAAGATAGCATACATAGAAGTCTTTCCTCCAACTTTTCCTCACAATAGCCTTTGAGGTAGAGTGACTGGCCCCAAATGACCCAGTGAATTTCCATGGCCATCCAAAAAAATGCTTCCTTTTCTCTGTGGAGGGAATTTAAAACAGATCAAAGAACGCAATTCTTTACACAGCCATGGAAATTCACTGAGTGACTTTGGGCCAGTCACACACTCTCAGCTTCATTGGCTGTTGAGAGAGAATGAAAACACCTCTCCCTTTCTACTTTCTCCATGCCATGAATGATTTTATACCTCTTAATAAGACTGACCATGACACATGTTGGTGGACTTCCATACTCACCAACAATCCTGAAAGACATAGAAAGATAATGAAGGGATAGCCACAAATGAAGCTGAAAGAGGGAATTTCTCCTCAGTGTCCTTTCTATGTAAAACAAATCTCTACTGTGTTAAAGAATTCCCTAGTGACATGTCTCTCCTCCTGCATAGCTTCAGTTCAGTAGCCTCAAATTATGACATGTGTCCCTGCATATGAGAGCTTTTGGCTGAGGCTGAACAAGCTTTCTGGTAAGACAGATGTTCAGCCTTTGGATATATAATAGGAAATCCATCTGATGTCTCATCAGTACAAAATCAATGATGTGATTCAACTGTAGAGGCCTTGCATCCTATGTAAACTTCTACATCCATTATTTTGAAAGCGGAAATTTCAAATCTGATTACACAAAAATCCTGGTTGTAATTCATTGATGGAGCCTGGTTCCTTCATTTGTTATTACCAGGAGTAGAAAGAACTTTCCCTTTTTTCAGAATGATCCTTTCCAGCCTTAAACAGAACAGATATTTGGTCTGTTTTTGGACTTTGGGAACTAAAGTTGACCTTGGTTGATTTTGAAAAAGATGCAGCCCCTTACCTAATTAGTACTTGGATGGGAGCCTATCAAGAAATCTCAGGACTATAGGCTGGACTGGGAAATTGGAAAAATGTTCCAGAAGAAAGAAATGACAAACACTTCCCTATTGTTGCCAATTATGTGAATCTGTAGTTAGCTCAAGGGAATCTATTTAGAATAGATCAGCTCAATGATAATATCCACAAATACAGTCGGATGCCACATGCCAGCTTTGATCTAATCACACACTTTACTTTCTTCAAAGTTAGTATCATCAAAATAATCACTGTAAGTGTTAGAGAAAAAATATATATTTAGGAAGGGAGTATTGGTATAAAACAATTATTCCTTGGTAAACATGTAAGCATGGGGACAAAATGCTTTCAGTGCTTTCTAGTACCCTTTCAGCATCTCTCTTTCTTCTTCCTGGGGCTGTGAGTAATCTCCATTGCTCTTTATCTGTTAATCATGCATTTAACTGATGAAGGTGACTGTACTTCTTGAGCTGAGTTATCTTTTTGAATGTGGAATAAATATTTTTTCTTATAGAGTTGTGTAAAATGGTTGCTTGAAAATTACTTAGCAAATTGCCAACCTCTGAGTCAAGAATGAGAGAAGGTTACCTCAAACTTAACTAGAGTATGGTCCTGCAAATTAGTACTTTAGTATGGGTTACATTTATCAGTGCTGTGCTGTAAACCATCATGCAAAGATATACTTTGATGGAAAACCTTAAGGAGTGAGGGCAAAATATTTAAATTTTAGCATTGTCTCTTAGTATGTATGTGCATAATATTCCATGTCATGCAACCTTGAGATAGGTTTTGAATGCTTCCTCTGAGGGAATATTTTCTACTGAACTTACTCTCTTCTTAGTGGGGTACTTCTATATTTATTGTGTCAACCATGTAAAAATTCAATGTTCAAGTCTTCACAAGTAATACAGACTCTTTCCCCAAGAAACCTCTAATGTAAATATTAAGAATAAGGAAGATGACACAGGAAGGAGAGACACCAGGAATAAAGGAAGCTTGTGAGCAAGTGCATTTATAGCTTGTTAGACCTACTTATGGTTGAGGATTATAATTAAAGAATTATTTCATGGATTCTTTCTGCTTCTCTAATATAGTAAGACTCTCCTGCACAGAGAAGCCAATCATTCATAACACTGGACAAAATTAGCTATATAGTCTTGGGAAGAAAGAACAGAAACTCAGTCTTTAGATACATCTGTAATGTTTGAGCAAATTAATTTGAGAAACTTTAGCACATGAGAATAAAAAGTGTTTATCTGCTTGGCTATGTTAGTCTTGCAATATAAAAGTTGGTCAGCATTCTTCAGTTGCAAAACAAAGGCTCCAAGTAATGTAGAAATAAGTATGTTAATAACCAATTGAGATGCACTAGAAGAAATTAAATGCACCTCATAGTAAGTCTAAATATAAACAAGAAAATGCAAGAACGAAATAACACAACTAAAAACCAAATTGACACATGCCAACGTTACATTATATATAAGGCTTGGCCTACTTATGTCACAACTTTCAGTTGAGAGAGAGATCTCCAAAATTTGCCTCGCTTTTGAAAGTCAAGTGTATTGTGGGAGTATGACTGATGGCTTCCATTCATGATAGATATGAACTGAGTAAGAAAACGGTAAAACTGAAAAACCATTCTTTTTTTTTTCATTTCTCAGTCTACTTAGAAGTAAATGATGCTAATAAAACAAGTCATAGTTGGCTAACAAGGTAATTTTTCCCCATATAAATCTTGACTCAGAAAAGATTTGTATCCCATCATGCTCACTCATTTCCACATTTCCTGTGAGTGACAAAATGTTGTGACCTGGATATTTTCCCCTTGGTTGTGAAATCCGTATAAAGCGTAAAATGACATTGGTAATAGATTTATTAATCTTGTACTGCTGTATAAATTACAGGTTACTGCTGATTTCTTTCTAAAAAAAAGTTTAGTTTCTTTCTTGGGGTATTATGGAAAAATATAGGATGCAGCACAAGACTGATAAGGATTTTAGGTTAAAAGAGATGATATATCCCAGAAAGGATGTGGAAATGATTATGGGGAAAGGGAGCAGAAGCAGTCATACATCAAGGAAAAACTATTTATTTAATAGATTTATATAGCCGCCCATCTCAAATATATGACTCTGGGTGACTTACAACATTAAAATAATAATGCCCTTTCTGTCTAATAGGAGAGGATGGGTAGAAACAACCAGGGAGAGATGGACCCATAAGTAACCCAGCCCCAAGCCATGAAGACTTTAAAGCCCTTGTAGCATCAATTTGTGGACTGGATCTAAACTGACTGTTCCGTGGATGAACTGGTTTCTGTTCACAAGAGCTAGTATCCAGCAGAAAGTTCACATTGGAAAAAAATGGTAGGAAGACAACCATTACTGATCCTCCCTTCTTTTTCAAACTCATGTTCTATTTCTTGTGCTCTAGAAAGTTTCCCAAGCCCATCAGTTGTTCTTTTTTATGTTCAGAGGAGATTACAGTTTGAAGGAAGAGCTCCAGAATTTATCCCTCTGCGTTTAAAGAAAGTGGAATTCCAATTAATGAGTCTCTGAATTCTATCCTAAGTCTTTATGATGGATTCCAGACTTCTTGTTCTAAGCATACTCAAATTTCTTGGATCTTCAGTATTAGCTGAAGCTTAGTGAATGAACAAGTATAGAAAAATGGCTCCAAAATAAAATAGCTGTACATTTTTAGTCTATTTTTTTCCTTGCATCAAACTCTTACATCAAACTGATTAAGGATGGATATACTCTATGGAAAGAATGCTTATCCCATTTGCATACAACACAGCATTGGATGGGTTAGTTAATACCTTAGAAATAAAATTTAAAATGATCTTGATATATTTGATAAATGAATTGACAGTAACATTGAAATTTAACAGACAGAAGTGCAAAGTTCTTCACTTAGGAAACAAAAATAAAATGCACAGGCTTAGCATGGAGGATACCTAGCTTGGTAATACTTCTTGTGAAAATATCATGAAATAGCAATTAATAGCAAACTGAGTATGAGTCAGTAGTGTGATATGGCCAAAAAAGGGCAAAGATGACTAATTTTCAAATCACAGCAAGTGTTTGTTCCTCTTTATTTTGCTTTCCTCAGGAGTACCATGCCCTCACTTTAAAAATGTAAAATTGAAATTGGAACAAGTTTGGAGAAGGGCAACAAAGATGATCAGGGGACCAGAAACTGTTATGTTAAGAGACTGAAAGGTATTAGTATTTCTCCAAAGAAAAGAGGAAGTCTTAGATTACAATATTTACAATTTACCAAAATAACTGTTTTGGATTTGCAACTTGGACCAGGGTACTATAGCAGAAGGGTGTGCCTTTGCTGTTTATACAGCAACATAAGCCTAATAGGTCCCTCTCTGGGATCTCTACCCTCCTAAGCACTCTGCCTGAGTTCTATGGAAGTTGGATATGGCCATCTCCTCAAGTGAAAAATTCCTACTCAGGGGTCAGTTAAGCTACTACATGTTCTAAAATGAGGAGATGTCTCCTTTCACCAAACCCCATACAGGGTCTTTGTGCATCTGTGTGTTTTATGATTGCTGATGTTTCTTACTCTTGTTTTCCTGCAGAGTTCTATTGGATAGATGGGCAGTCTTAATAAATAAAATAATGAATACATTTAAATGGGGCAGAACAGGAAATCTGTTTTCCCCAGGAGAAAGCCTTTAAATAGATGGCTCCAGTTTTCCTTTCTAAGCAGGGCTTTCAGGCCCATGTGGAGTGTAGAAAAGAAGAAAATACATTTATTTTAATAAAGGCAACCACAGAATAATAGGAGAAATAGGGTAGCTACACATGTTACATGAGAGTAAGATCTGCGTTGCAAAGGTAACAATAATTAATTGTTAAGATTGGGCTGGCAAAGATGTGTAGGAATAGAGAATGGGAGCCAATGTAAAACTACCTAAACTGAGCAAAAGTGGCATTGAAAAGAAGTCACATGCTGATGCAACCACCCTACATTGTTTTTGCCAATATTCAGCCCTGCTAGGGCTGTTTCAAAATCTGCTCTTAAAAACACTTGCTTCTCCAAAGACCTCTGGCCAAAATAGACTGGGGACAAACAAACTTTTTAACTCCTTCTCCCTCTTCGTTCCCATCCCTTGTCCATGGGGATGGAAGGGAGGAAGGAAGGGAGGTAGGGAGACAAGGGGAAGGAAATTATGAAATGTGCCATGATTTACATACTTGTGTCAGATATCAGGATGCATGTACATAACAGTGGCATTTTCAGGATAGCATCCTCATGCATGTTGCACAGTGCTGGAAAGCGTTTGGCCCGAGAGATCAGAAAAAACACACCAGGCATTTCTATAAAAATAAGTGTATTTAAAGAAAGCATAAAACATAAACAGTTTCCATATCCAGAGCTCTGGATAGTTAAGTCCTTAAATACAGAGAATCATATTTTACAAGCTCATGCACACGTGCAGAGCAGGAAAGAGTGGCTGCTGAGCTGCAACCAGATGCTTCAAAACAGAAACTGAAACTTCTGGTAGCAAATCCAGGCAAATTCCCCCAGACAGTCAGCAGCTTTTTCTTATTTGGTCATCCTTTCCACACCCCAACCTGAGGACAATTAAGTCTGACCTTCTCACCCTGCCTAAGTGATTTGTTACCATGGTAACCAGGGCCTCTTTGAGTCTTACTCCCTGCATAACAACCTGAAATACCAACAATGCACATATCATAATGTTGATAACATCATAGTTTGCTATAGACACCTCTGTCTGTACCTCTCATTGTAAAGGACAGTGGCTTCATTCCCTTCGAGTCACCTGTTAGCCTGCAGTTTCTCAAATCTATTACAGGGACAGGCCAAGAGTGCATTTCTTGAGAAGGTCTATTAGGTTTGGCATGTTTATTAAGGATACATGTTGCAAATCCTATCATACTGTCTACTCCCATCAAAATATGCAGCTGTTGGTATAAGAATCTGTTGCAGAATGTATATATATAATGGAACCATACCTTGCCCATCCTCATCTGTTGTAAGGTCCTATGGCAACCTTGGACAGAAGCTACAGTATGTTAGTACAGCATGCTAAAACCACTGTTTGCTGGATAAACTGAAATAGGCTGGCTTCACACAGCATGTGAAGATAAAGCCCAAAGTGTTTTGTTTGGTTAGCATGTCATGTAAACTCAGCCCATATAAGAAAATAGGACAGATAATTTTTTTTGTTTAATTGCTCTCCATTTCTCAACCTGCTGATGTTACAAAATAAGGGACAATAAGTACTTAGTTTTATTAAGATGTCTAATTTTGGGTACCTAAAAATCAAACACTGTTTTTTAAAGTGTTATTTTAGGAAATTCTTGTCATCCAAATTAATAGAAAAGCTGTCATTTAATGCTGGAAATATTTGAGAGGGTGGATAATTATAATGAAATTGCCAAAATAACCCACCATTGTTTAATGATCTTGTAGAAAGTAGATACAACATTGATGAGAAAGGCAGCGGTTTTCTTTGAAAAGGCTTAGGGTATATTGATACGGAATTCAGGAATTCAAATCTGAGTTATGTTTGGGCTTATCTGTTTGAATCTACCATTTTGTTTAGATGGAAATGTCATAAAATATTCTGTGAAATCAGGCACTAATATATCACTTTTGAAAGGACTTAATTTGGTTCTCATGCTGAGTTGTTTAGTAGAATGTATTACTTTAATCATGTGGTGGACAGAACAAAACCATGTTATACTCCGGGAAAAAAGAAAGCAAACTGCTCAAAGTACATTGTTTGATCCAAGTTAGACAATAGTTCAGTTTATAGTAGCTTGATTTACAATAGTTTTGTTGTTGTTTATTCATTTAGTCACTTCCGACTCTTCGTGACTTCATGGACCAGCCCACTCCAGAGCTTCCTGTCGGTCGTCAACACCCCCAGCTCCCCCAGGGATGAGTCTGTCACCTCTAGAATATCATCCATCCACCTTGCCCTTGGTCGGCCCCTCTTCCTTTTGCCTTCCATTTTCCCTAGCATCAGCATCTTTTCCAGGGTGTCCTGACTTCTCATTCTGTGGCCAAAGTATTTCAGTTTTGCCTTTAATATCATTCCCTCAAGTGAGCAGTCTGGCTTTATTTCCTGGAGGATGGACTGGTTTGATCTTCTTGCAGTCCAAGGAACTCTCAGAATTTTCCTCCAACACCACAGTTCAAAAGCATCTATCTTCCTTCTCTCAGCCTTCCTTATGGTCCAGCTCTCGCAGCCATATGTTACTACGGGGAACACCATTGCTTTAACTATGCGGACCTTTGTTGTCAGTGTGATGTCTCTGCTCTTAACTATTTTATTGAGATTTGTCATTGCTCTTCTCCCAAGGATTAAGCGTCTTCTGATTTCCTGACTGCAGTCAGCATCTGCAGTAATCTTCACACCTAGAAATACAAAGTCCTTCACTGCTTCTACATTTTTTCCCTCTATTTGCCAGTTATCAATCAAGCTGGTTGCCATAATCTTGGTTTTTCTGAGGTTTAGCTGCAAGCCAGCTTTTGCACTTTCTTTTTTCACCTTCATCATAAGGCTCCTCAGTTCCTCTTCGCTTTCAGCCATCAAAGTGGTATCATCTGCATATCTGAGATTGTTAATGTTTATTCCAGCAATTTTAACTCCAGCCTTGGATTCCTCAAGCCCAGCATGTCGCATGATGTGTTCTGCATACAAGTTGAATAGGTAGGGTGAGAGTATACAGCCTGCCGTACTCCTTTCCCAATCTTAAACCAGTCCGTTGTTCCATGGTCTGTTCTTACTGTTGCTACTTGGCCGTTATACAGATTCTTCAGGAGGCATACAAGAAGACTTGGTATCCCCATACCACTAAGAACTTGCCACAATTTGTTATGGTCCACACAGTCAAAGGCTTTAGAATAGTCAATAAAACAGAAATAGATGTTTTTCTGAAACTCCCTGGCTTTTTCCATTATCCAGTGGATATTGGCAATTTGGTCTCTAGTTCCTCTGCCTTTTCTAAACCCAGCTTGTACATCTGGCAATTCTCGCTCCATGAACTGCTGAAGTCTACCTTGCAGGATCTTGAGCATTACCTTACTGGCATGTGAGATGAGTGCCACTGTTCGATAGTTTGAACATTCTTTAGTGTTTCCCTTTTTTGGTATGGGGATATAAGTTGATTTTTTCCAATCTGATGGCCATTCTTGTGTTTTCCAAATTTGCTGGCATATACCTTGACAGCATCATCTTGCAAGATTTTGAACAGTTCAGCTGGGATGCCATCGTCTCCTGCTGCCTTGTTATTAGCAATGCTTCTTAAGGCCCATTCAGCATCACTCTTCAGGATGTCTGGCTCTAGCTCAAAGCTATCCCTGATATTGTTATCCTTTCTATACAGGTCTTCTGTATATTCTTGCCACCTTTTGTTGATCTCTTCTTCTTCTGTTAGGCCCTTGTCATCTTTGTTTTTGATCATACCTATTTTTGCCTGGAATTTACCTTCAATGTTTCTAATTTTCTGGAAGAGGTCTCTTGTCCTTCCTATTCTATTGTCTTCTTCCACTTCTGCGCATTGCTTGTTTAAAAATAATTCCTTATCTCTTCTGGCTAACCTCTGGAATTTTGCATTTAATTGGGCATATCTCCCCCTATCACTGTTGCCTTTTGCTTTCCTTCTTTCTTGGGCTACTCCTAGTGTCTCAGCAGACAGCCATTGTGCCTTCTTGGTTTTCTCTTTCTTTGGGATGTATTTTGTTGCCGCCTCCTGAACAATGTTGCGAACTTCTGTCCATAGTTCTTCCGGGACCCTATCTACTAGGTCCAGTCCCTTAAATCGATTCTTCACCTCCACTGCATATTCCTTAGGAATATTAGTGAGCTCATATCTAGCTGATCTGTGGGTCTTCCCTAATCTCTTTAGTCTGATCCTAAATTGTGCAAGAAGAAGTTCGTGATCTGAACTACAGTCAGCTCCAGGTCTTGTTTTTACCGACTGTATAGATGTCGGCCACCTTTGGCTGCAAAGGAAGTAGTCAATCTGATTTCGGTGTTGTCCGTCTGGTGAAGTCCATGTATAAAGCCGTCTCTTAGGTTGTTGGGAGAGAGTGTTTGTTATGCAGAGTGAGTTGTCTTGGCAAAATTCTATCAGCCTATGTCCTGCTTCGTTTTGTTCTCCCAGGCCATACTTACCTGTAATTCGAGGTGTCATTTGACTGCCCACCTTAGCATTCCAGTCTCCTGTGATGAAAATAACATCTCTTTTAGGCGTGTTATCCAGTAGGTGCTGCAGATCCTCATAGAACTGCTCTACTTCAGCTTCTTCAGCATCTGTGGTTGGGGCGTATATTTGGATCACTGTGATGTTAGATGGCTTGCCCTGAATTCGAATTGAGATCATTCTATCATTTTTTGGATTGTATCCAAGCACTGCTTTAGCCACTTTACTATTAATTATGAAGGCTACTCCATTTCTTCTGTGGTCCTCTTGTCCACAGTAGTAGATCTGGTGGTCATCTGATGTGAAGTGGCCCATTCCAGTCCATTTCAGTTCACTGACGCCCAAAATGTCTATCTTTAATCTTGACATCTCACCAATAACCACATCCAATTTGCCCTGGCTCATAGATCTTACATTCCAGGTTCCAATGGTGTGTTGATCCTTAGAACATTGGATTTGCCGTTCACCACCAGCACCGTCGGCCGCTAGCCATCCTTTCGGCTTTGAGCTAGCTGTGTCATCATGTCTGGGGCTAGTTGAACTCATTCTCTGTTCCTCCCCAGTAGCATTGTGACCATCTTCCGACCTGGGGTCTCATCTTCCGATGGTATACCGACATATCTCTGGTTGTACTGATCCATTTAGTTTTCATGGCAAGAATACTGGGGTGGGTTGCCATTACCTTCCCCAGGGATCGCATTTAGTCTGACCTCTCTGTCATGACCTTCCCATCTTGGGTGGCCCTTCACAGTTTAGCTCATGGCATCATTGAGGTGCTCAAGCTCCAGCACCACGACAAGGTAACGATCCTTTGCTGAAGGATTTACAATAGTAAAACATAATAATGTATATCTAAACTACTATGTAGTAATTTCTTCTCAGGCTATTTGGAGCTTTTTTGCTTCCAGACAAGAAAAGGTGAAGAGAAGTCAGAAATGGAGTTTGATACAGCAGAAAAATTGCACCTGAAAAAAAAAAGAAGACCAAAAACATGCATGCAGATATCAAGTTCTTCCATGTGGACAAAAGATCTTTTTGGATGGTAGCCTTAGAACTGGATTAAAGTTCAAATAATCATAGTTCCATCTCACCATCTAATATGCTTTCCATATTATTTTCTGTGCCTCACCTAGTAGAATCACATAGTTATTTAAAATGTATGTTAAATAAAAGGCTGTCAATATCTATAACTTTTCCAAATCAAGTGAATGCAAAAGACAATAGCATTTAAAAAAATCAGCTGCATAGTACTCCTTCTATTGCAATAGCAGTTATGATAGTGAGCATCTTGTGTCTTCTTTGAGAAGATTCCACATTACAACCCTGAAGTTTTCTGTTAAAAATGGACTGAGAAACAGATGATAGGTGAGACCTTGAAGTCACTGCTGGGCAGAACAGTTAGTAGTACTAGGCTACCTGAACAAACCAACTTCAGTTGTTGATGTTTGAATCCACATAGATGGATATAAATTTACCCATCAGGCTATTTTCATTTGGGATGATCAACACTATATACTGTAGAGTATTGAAATGGTGCAATATATAGTGAAAGAAATAACAGCATGAGATAAGAGAAAGAAAGGGAACAACTAAAACTAGTTTATATCAATATCATTCACTATCCCTCTCTATACTTTCTATCCTTAGGAACCATCCTTGCTTCTACCACCTTGATGTACAACTTAGTACATAGCCTTTAAACTCTTTAAACTCTCTCTGAGAATTTCATCAGCTCCATCCAACTACAGCTTTCTCAGTTTTCTGTTTCCTCTTGATCCATTCACTCTTCCTTGAGACATTTGTTTTGCAGCATCATTCTTCAATACGGTCATTCACTTTTGAAGTAAAATCTCATTTATTAAACATCCATTCCTTGATTCTATCTCTTCTAGTTTTACCACACACACTTCATAAGTACCCCAGTCTGACTGCTTTCAAGTTAACTTTTATGCTTTTCATGACATTTCTATCTCACCTCTGTAGAAAAAAGTGGGTGAGCATGCTCTTATGACAGCCATTTTCACTTCTTTCAACAAACATTAATTCCACTACACACTACCTAGTACATTCTACCAGCATTTGAATGTCTTAAAATTTTCCATCTATTTCCCCATCTTTAGTAAATATTGTACCAAGTTATACAAAATTATCTACTTGCTCTAGGGTTTTTTTTACCATTTATGAATAACTTGCAATCACTCACTCCATTTTCTCTGACAAAGACAACTTCCTTGCATTAATTTTTAGATCCATACACCTTGTTGTGTCAACAATATATCTAACATTTGTTTCATCTGCATGCAAAATGACACATACATTCACATTCCTAACCTACACACCTTTAATGTTACCACAAGCATACATTAATCCATGAACCTATGAAACAACTAAGAGGATATCACACTTCCTTGTCTTAATCCTTGCTCAGTGTTGAGCCATTTGCTAAGCATTCTATTTATGGAGAATGTACATGTACTCCCAAATATTACATATCTCATTCAACAGCAAATTTCAACGACATTTTTCTCAAAATATTCCATAATAATTCAACTCTATTCACTTCTCTAAATCAACAAATATGCAGGCAACTTACTTTCTCACATATGTTTTTTTTGTTCAATCATGTCCGATTCTCAGACACTGCCTGGAAAAGTCCCTGTAGTTTTCTTGGCAAGATTTTTCAGAAGTGGTTTGCCATTGCCTCCTTCCTAAATCTGTTTTTAGCAGCCTGCTATAGAGCTAAAATCTGGTCTATACACTCTTGTCTGGCACAAAGTTGCACTGCACTTCCCATTTTTTTTCTTGTCATCACCTCTTGTACCCTTCCCATCAGAATTCTGCCAAATGTCTTCCCAGGAATGCTTACTCCAGTGTAATTTTTGCATTTACTATTCTTACATTTTCTTTTGTATAGGGGACCAATAACAACATTCTTCAAATTGTTGGACACAAATGCAGATGCAATCTTCGCACATATATTATTTTTATTATTTTTTAATTTTTATCCTGCCTTTATTATTTTTATAAATAACTCAAGGTGGGGAACATACCTAATACTCCTTCCTCCTCCTATTTTCCCCACAACAACAACCCTGTGAGGTCAGTTGGGCTGAGAGTGACTGGCCCAAGGTCACCCAGCCAGCTTTCATGCCTCAGGTGGGACGAGAACTCACAGTCTCCTGGTTTCTAGCCCATTGCCTTAACCACTAGACCAAGCAGTTTTGACACACTTTGGTCAGTATGTCACAAGGAAAACCAAAGTCCAGTTTTACCCCAAGCCTGCTCAGATTGGGCTCATTCCCACAGCCTCCTTGCCATGGCACAAAGTTGCTCTGCTTACTATTTCCTGAGGACATGTCCTCCCAAAGGAGCCTCTGTTTCACAGGGAGTCTGCTGCTGAGGTAGGCTGAAAGCAGTCCAAGGCATTGTGGCAGGCAAGTAAAGTTTTCCCATTTATTGTAGCAGAAGACCTCCCATCTGGACAATCCATGGCACATGGAAGAGGGGCCTCTGGAGGTCAATGATCTCTTGGGCTCCAATTGGCCTGGCAGTTCTATTATGGGACATTTCTTCTGCCCAGCTGCTAGGCTTAGCAGCTCCATGACTATTTGTGCTGTGGTTGCCAGACAGAATAATCTCAGCAGCTGTCCTCTTTTCATTTCTTCTTTGCTAATTAGGTTTTAAAGCCAAACTTGAAATGATAAGGCAATAACAATAGCAATAGCAATAACAACAATATATTATAAATAATATTATTTTTACTTCATTCCCATCCAGTTCTGTCATTTCTATTCTTTTTTTGTCTTTTGTTGTTTCCTTGTTTTTAAATGTTTGCTGGGAGTTGGGCAGCATATAAATTTAATAAAATATTAAATGAGTTTTCAAAACAGTTGTACTTTAAAAAGTGCAGGAGGTGGGGGGAGGGGGTTTATCGTGACTGTCCTTCTAGCTAAAATTCTTTTAAGTGCTTCTCTGTTGTGCTAATGCATGTCACAGTGGGATCTGGTTCTACTGCTTGGTGAGGCAGACTTGCTTACCCACATTGCAATCTAACTGAGGCAAAGTGGCACCAATTCCAAGCTCCTGTAACCTGCAGGCTTCCTCTCCTCATGTTGTTCATAGCCAGGTCCCACTCAAGACCCTTGTCCTTGTTCACCTAACCCACATACAGCAGGTGAGGAAACAATGCCCAGCTGTCCCTCCCCTTGGAAGATGTGAGGCAACGGATCACTGGGAGTACATGTGCAAGGGCTCTTCACCAATCCCTCCACTGCCGAAGTCTTAGCGGCTCCCGCCCACCCTGAAGAGACTGTTCTCCAGGGCTGGTTCTCCTGCTTAGCCAGACATTATGGAACAACTTTCCTCAACCTCCCCTTGGATTTTTGAAATCATGGACTATTTTAAAAAAAGTTTTAGCCATATGAAAATTGACCTCCTAAAAAGTCAATTTTTGGCAACGAGCTGACTTTGTTGCCAAGACATGGGAAGTGTAGGTTCTGGGAGCAGCGCCTTTTATACTGACATACTTTCCTCCCATTTCAAGGATGGGAGAAAAGCACATTGGCATTGCTTTGTGCATAAACCCACTCTTTTCTGCAAGCTAGGATCTCTAATCTGGAGACTGCCTTACAAGCCAACATGCTGTTGTCCACACCTAGGAGGTCTATGCACTCTACTAACATGCACACAGGATGCACACTTGAGGTTTGGACAGCCTTGCCTTATGGATGGCCCTGATCCTGCAGGCCTCCTAGAAAACCTCAAAGACCTGGCTTTTCCCCCAGGCGATAGGGCTGGGATGTTAGGTGAGCCTGGAATGTGTGTGATTTGGTTTATGCTGCTGAAGAATTTTTGGGTTTACGTTGTTGGGAAAAAAAATCAGGTGTCTCGACTAGGTTTTTAATTGGTTGTTCTTACTGTCTTTTAATTAATTTTATTTTCTGTTTGCTGACCATAGTTATGTTAGTTAAGATGGGTGGCTGTCTTAACCAAATGTATAAATAGATAGATAGATAGATAGATAGATACTTAAATCCAAGGGATGAATTAGAATGTAGAGATCTGAGAATGTTATAATGATCAATATAAATTAACTGCATGAGAAAATCCATGATCAACTGCATATTCTGTGAATTTATTCTATGTAAGTTGCCAAAAGTCTTTTCAGTTTTTGGTGGCATAGAAATACAGTATGTTTAATAAAATGAAGAACAGAACAGATCTGGTTGACTTGAATCCCTATCACAACTCAGTCCTGGACAAGCTATGTAAGATGTTCAGACCTTACCTGAAAAGTTAGGTCCGTGCCTGCCTACACTAAAACAATTTAGCAGTTTTTCCTATCGTGCTGAGTACTTTTGAATGCCCCTTTGATTCTGTGGATTGGAAGACCTGTGCTCACCACAGGTGAAACAATTTGTTTATCTTGCCCAGTCCTGAGTCCTGAGTCATTCTGCTCCTTGTGTTATCTGTTATACAGTACCTGCTACTTAATGGTTTACTTAATTGTCTAATATAGGAGTCAGCAACTGATGACTCCCTGGCAAATGGGACACTTTGAATGGGGCCATCTGTCCTCTGATTGCCAATGCAGAGTGGAAAGAAATGAATGGTTGATCAACATGTGAGATAAAAACGTTAGTAGCCGGAAGTTTTCTGGTAGGTTTATAAAACACCTTCAGCAAAACTAACTGCTTACTGTGGTCTTCATTTATTTTTGGTTGTATGCGAACATTGCACTAAATATAACTGTAGGAATTTTTCTGATTGAGAACTTAGTATATTCATTAGAAGGAGCACAAAACCGATCCTTTTCAGTGTGATTGCCAAGTCTGTGCCTGTCTGAGACTTCCTGTTCCCAAATGGATACCCTGGGTCTTGGATCCTACTTATATTAAAAGGAAAAGTACAACATATCTAACTTCAATTTGCCATCCTTGTTTAGCCATCTGTAATATGGCATTGCAAATCTCATATTAGGCAAAAAGGTTGAAGCCTTGGATCATGGTGTTTCAGACTGTGTTAGCTTTGCTGATTGCTGACCTCTCTTTATAAAGTGCTGTCATGCCTCAGGGTTGCATGAACTGTAAAATATCAGGACGGAATTTGTTTCATTACGTTTTATGTGCTGCTTGGATGGTACAACTTTATAGGCTCTGTTTAAATTTCCTAGAGGTTTGCCTGTTTGAAAAGATGAGGGCTTGCTGCAGGCCAGCTCTAGAAAGGATATAAAGGTATACTTTTTGAGGCTGTTTCATGAAGGGTAGCCATTTTCTTTTCTTGTAGCAAAACCAAGGAAGAGTCTCATGGCATCTGAAAGGTTAACTAATGTCTTATCTGAAGATACAGGTTTGCACACAGCTGGATCTGGTAGGGATGTAGATGCTATTTTGTTTTTTAATCCGTTCAGTCGTATCCGGTTTTTGGAGACTGCCTGGACAAGTCCCTGCAATTTTCTTGGCAAGGCTTTTCAGAAGTGGTTTGCCATTGCCTCCTTTCTAGGGCTGAGAGAGAGTGACTGGCCCAAGGTCACCCAGCTGGCTTTGTGCCTAAGGCAGGACTAGAACTCACGGTCTCCCAGTTGGTGCCTTAACCACTACACCAGACTGGCTCTCTGGTAGATGCCTTTGGACTATTAGAAATATCTTGTGCCATTTTACCAAGGCCTGGATTAAGAACCATGCTTTCTGAAACTGTAACAGCCTTATCACCAGCTGCATCCATAACAAACCATCATGACATCAAAATGACAGGGCACATGGTGATGTCATCTCACAAAAGCTACTCTGAGAGACTTCCTTCACAATCTCTGATGTACAATGATATGTAATTTGGGAGGGTGGAGATGGCAATGATTACCTTTGTAATTGCTGCAAAGAAGATCAGAAGTCGCTTCTTTAGATATCTTTCTTTTCTTTTTCTGTTTTGTTATCTTTCATTTTTTTCTTTTACTTTCCTTTCCTACCTTTTCTTTTATGTTTCTGTAGTGTTTTAAACTTATGTAAAATCTTATAATAAAAATTACCTTTTTAAAAAACAATCTCTGATGTAAGCACATACATTTGAATTATGATGGCGTCACATACATTATTTGCCCCCCCTTGTTTCCCCTCCACAAGGTGCCCATGCCTGTCACAGTCAAGCCCTTGTTTTGATAGTTTAGTGTCTGGTGCTGATAATATGTGGAATAAATCTCCACTTGCAGATCTTAATGTGATGAAGGGACCCAGGAAATTGGCATGTTGAGATACTTAGGTTGCAGGCTCAAATTTTAAAGGTCAAGTCAAACATCTGAACTGGGGACAAAAATATACTGTCAGCCAGTGAATACGTTTCAAGACAAAAATTATGTGCAAATGATATCCAAAAGCCATTAGTGGCAAAGCAGTTGAATTACCAGACAGTGGAAGTTTTCATACCCTCTTCAAGGACAGCCCAAGGTAAAATGTGGTACAATAATTTAATCCCATCCATTGAATCAGCAGTGATGTTTGCTAGATTCTTGCATCAGAACAGGCATATTAAATTCATAAAGCGCAGTGGATTATCAAATTCATCAAAGCACAAGAGCCACAATTGCTACTACATTGTACCTCAAGTGAGCAATGCTTGCTCCAGGAGTGTTCAATTGTCACATTATGAAGGCATAGTCATGCTTTAGTATGATGAGAAAGAGAAACAGAAATGAAAGCCATCAGCATATTGTTGGAATTGTGCCTGAAACTTCTGGATAAATTCATGCATTAGTTTCATATTAAAAAGATAGCAAAACATAAGTGTAATGTTACATCCTATTTATTTGGTAAATTTATATAGCCGCTCATCTTACATACATGACTCTGAGTGGTATACAAAATTAAAAACACAAAATAATACAACAAAATAACAACAAAAAAACACAACACAAAAAACATTAAAAACCATAAAAAAAAACATACCCCCCCTAATCTGCAGGAGAGTGTACTCAATTTCTCCACATACAGCCACTTTGCAGGCTCCATTCCCATGTTACTGGATCCCCAGGCAGATTACAAAACCACATTTTTAGGCCCTATCCAACTCCTACAAGTTAATTCCTATTGCCAATTTGCTAATCTAATATCTAGAGCTTGTTTACACTTTATCATAAGCCATGGTTTGCTTAAGGCATAAACCATAATTTACAATGATAGTTGAGTTCACACAATGCTAAGCTACAAATAAACAAGTTGCATTTTGACATAATAAAATGTATAATTTGGGCCTATGTTCTACTGGTGATGTTGACTTCCTTATAGTTTCTGTATATACAATATGGATATTGGTAGGAACTATGCCTTTGTGCTTGTGAAGATTTTCATTCCAGCTGCATCCTCTGCCATCAGGCTCCAGCTTGCTTGAAAGCCGTTGCATGTGCAGAGGCCTAATCATTTCAGATATTTTGACGGTATGAAAACTATGTGTGAGTATAGATAATGCCAAGTAGGACTTCTACACAGCCCCTGGCCTCACTGCTCTTACCTTCTAGTCCATCTTCCTGCTGCTGTGCAAGAGTCCTCATGATGGATGAAGAAGGGCCATCTAGCTGGCCAATGGGAAAATTAGCATTCTAGTCAGTGCACCACCTGCCCACTCCCATCCTCATGTCCACTCTTAAAGGGACTAGCAAATACCTGAATATGGCAAGTCAAGAGGTACTACAATAACATAAATTCAGGCTGGAAGGGGTAAATCCCAGGAACTGTCATGAGTACTGATGGCGAGCAGGAGGGGGCCTCTATCCAGGGGGGAAAATGCATGCGTTGTACTGAGGAATTAAGCAGCCATTCAAAGAGACACAGATCAGACCCGCCTTAACTTTCGGGGTTTATCTGTTTGGGTTTTTCCCACGCTTCTTCAGTTTGTTAGGATTCTGTTTAATGTAGCAGTAATAAACACTAGAGACCTACTCCTTGTCTCAGTGTGATTTCTGACTGTTAGGACAGGAACTGGCAAGTGGTTTTGATGGGAGCTCAGTCAATGCAAAACTCCCCAAGGAAGGTTGTATTCTTGTACCATATCCTTAGAGCTAGAACTAAACAAGAAGTTGTTTTAGCTATTGGAAGCCCCTTGAGCCAGGCAGATAGAAATGGGTTGTGCCAATCTTAGATCAGTCCTGGCCTTGCATGAAGAGGGATTATGTCAGCCTTATAAAGTAGACCAGATACTCATAGAAGTCTGGGCCACTTTTATTGTAACAGCTATAGTAACAGAACCTTGCAAATCTGAATGTGCTTTCCCCTCCCTCACTCCATCATAGTGTGAACTAGGGAGGGGCCTGAGACATTTACTCAAGCTAGTTTCTTGGACTGGCCCATTTGTCTGATCATTGCTTTGGTAGTGGCTCTTCCTCCTGTCCTTCAAGGCCATTCCCTATGCCCTCTACAGATTCTTTGTCTTTAATTCCAGGAGCTAAATTGTGATAGTAGGCAGGAAGCCATGTTTATTTGTTCTCCTACAAGTGAACTAAGAAACTCTGGATTTTTAAAAATTTTCTCTTAAACCAGGAGTGTCTCAAAATATTTGCTAGCAGAAATAAAATAGCAAATAGCACTCTTGCTTTTTCCCAAGTAAAGGTGCATAGTATTCATAGCAAGCCAAATTACATCAGTATCACTCTTAGGTCTCCTAGGGAGGAAAAAAAGCAGCATAACACTATCTATATACTACTAAAACTCTTGTGTCTGTTTGTCTGTTTGTAACCAATTGGGCAAAACGGTGCATCATAGGGCAACAATTTTTGAATCGACGTACCTCAAATGGGCTACCTTAAAGAATGTGTCCAAAATCTGGGACACATTACTCCTGTGGGATTGAAATTTTGCAAAGTTGTGGCTGTTTCAGTGCCACCGTGCCTTCTGACTACACTTCCCAGAAACCTGTATGTTGCATGGTGCAAGGAAAGGTGGGAGGGCTTTATCCCTGCCCTCTTTCCTGCCTCCCTCTGGCCCCTGCAGCCAATCAGCTGGCAGCAAGGCCTGATGAGTGAGTGGCGATTGACTGCTTCAGAACCATTTCGATTTCAAAATTTGAAATCTCTTAATGGCAATGGGCAGCAAGGGAAGGATGAGGGAGTGACTTGGATGCCTGCTGGTGAAGAGGGCTGGCTGGGGGGCCCTGGCAGTTGATGGGTGAGTCCTCTTCCTCCCTGGAGGGAGGGGTCCCTTGGGGACACACCAGGATGGGGAATGGAGGTGCAATATTCCTCATGGTCCACTGCTCCCTTTGTACCCCCTCCCCCAAGCAAAGTGGCAGGCAGTTCTGTGGGTCAGCCAAGGAGGAGGAGTGATTTCCAATGCTCCCTGCCAGCTTCCCACAAGCAAAGTCAATGGGGAAGCTGGCAGGAAGTCTGAAGTCTCTCCTGCCCCCGCTGCTTTTTTGTCTGCCCATAGTCATTCTGTTTCTCTGTTTAGGTAAGGAAATATCTCTGAAAGGATGACCCAACAGGTCATGGGTTGTCTAGTATTAAATAATACTGCACTTTCATGACTCCCAGAATCAGCTGTTTGACAAGAATTAAAATCAGCTTGTCAGGAATCAGTCACTGAAATATTCAAAATTGCTCAGAGGTATATATTGTCAAAGTATACTGAGAAACTGATTCCAGATATTATTTATATTTAGAAACATATGTGACACTGTAGAACTCACTGAGCAAAAAGAAAGCTTCTTATGATGACAGTGTGAATATTGTTTCGTCACTTTTGTCATAGTGTACAAATAAGATCCTTAGGTTGATAACAGACTATCTTTTAATATTATGGTTCTTAATTTGAACGTTTGATCTGGATGGTATGGGGATTATATATGTTGTGAGCCACTGTGGACTATATTTAGGAAAAGCAGGGCATGCATTTTAAAAATAAAAATCTTTATTTAATTTTTGATGAAAGAATATCCAGTAAAAACACTGTTAAGCTTGTCTTTGCCAAATAAAATGACTTGAAATTTAACAAGCAGTTTCTGCAGTGATCTTATTAAAAGATTTTTGTGTGTGGGGGTGGTTGAAAAATATGGTCCTGTGTCTTTGGTGCCAAACTTTCAAACACTATCAGCTGTCTCTTTACATAAAAAATATACTAGAGCATGTTGCTTTAATATTGAAAACTGAATTAGTCATATCACCAGAATAAAAAAAAAACTATAAAAGAGTCCCTTTACCTTAGCTTCCATGGGGCAATTGAGGGGAAATGTTCTAGCTCAATATGCTTTGCCTACCAAAGATCCCATGGTGAATCCCAGCAATTTCAGGTTGCGCTGGGAAAGATTCCCATCTATAACTGTGACAAAGCTGTTTCGAAAGCATAGAACGTGTGTGTGTGTGTGTGAGAGAGAGAGAGAGAGAGAGAGGGAGTGCACGTGTGCATAAAAGGTATATCTGGGTCTGAGAGTTTTTTGGTTGCCTTGTAGTACTTCCCCATGGATTTCTGACTTTCAATTGTCAAGCAATAACAGCACAAAAAAACTCCCCCCCTCTAAATTATACTGTTAAATGAAGAAACAGGGATAACCAGGAATGGATTTTTGTTCAAAAGCACTGGAAACTCTGGAATTCCCATCCTTGAAGCAGTGCTGCTATCAGGAACCAGGAGAGCAGGCCTCTGTCTCCCTTGGAGGGGTGCTCCACCTGGGGTCAAACCAGCACCAACCGTGCTGACATTGAGAAAAGCCATTAAGAACTAGCTATTTTAGAAAGTCTTTGTGTACTGGTAAAACGGCAGGTTGTCCCATTTGTATTAAGTGATTGGTTATTATTAACAGTATCATCCCTTGTTGGGGTGATGAATAGGAAGATGATGATGATGATGATGATGATGATGATGATCAATATTGTTTGTCTGGTTTATAACTTTTATGTTACTGATTTTACTTCTAATGTTTGTACCATTCTGTATGCTGCTTAGAGCCTTATTTGAAGTGGGCATCTTATAAATTGTAATAAACAAACCAAACTCAATACAAATTCTTGGGATTGAATGCCTGGTGTGGACCAGATGGAGTTATTGTTATTTGAGTTCTCTAATGATGCAAAATGTCACCAAGATGTTTTCTGCACACATTACATGGAAATAAAGGTATATCAGAATGTTGTCTAATCTCTACTACAAGCATGGACAGGTGAAAAAGCTTTTCTTGTCTTGGACCATTTCAGATTGTAGGATAATTGAATCTCTCTCTGTGTCTGTCTCTTTATTTTGCTAGTATTCCACTTTGGGGAAAATCCCTTCATATGGGGGTTGTAAATATTCTAATCCTCTGGCCCTACTGATATGCAGCCTAGGGAAAGATTTACTTCTTGAATCTGCCATTTCATAGACTCCTGTGTAGAATCTTCATGTTCTTCAACTCTATACTTTAGGAATAGGCCTTTTTGTGATTGAGAAATATTTGGCAAAAAAAATCTTTCTGCAGAGAAAAATAATCTGGTGCAATTATTTGGAATACAATCCATCTCAATGAAAGTCAGTGGGAGTTTCAACATTGACTTCAAATAGATGTATATTGCAAGCAGAGTTATTTCACTGTCTGCTGTAGATCAACCCATACAGTAAACTAAAGCCAGTTGTTTGATCAGTTGAAACAACTGATGTACTGCATGTGCTTGTGTTAGAGATTTATTTTCAATGACATGCATACAGGCATATTGTGTGAGCATCCAGACTTCCTATCTAGTTTTTGTTTGGAAATGCATGGAAGAAAATTAGAATTTCTGGTCGAGGATCTTATAAGTACAGATGAAAAAAGAATCTGAAATTAGTTATAGACCTACTGTATGTTACAGCCATATATAATACTTAAAAAAAAGCACAGTAGCTTTTCTTTTTGGTTATTGTAGTTTATCATATTCCATCAATACTAACATCTCTGATTGATAAAAATTAAACTCACTAAGTTCCTGATAATCCATTGAATAGTATCTAGCTATCAAAATTTTAAGTATCAATATTTAGAGTAGTTAAATAGACTCTTACTTGGGAAGTATCATGTAATGATTTTTTTTTACATCATTATTACTTCCATACAGAAAGTTATAAGTGCCATGTATGTGCACTATCAGTTGTAACAAACACATACATGTTTATTTTGCTTCATATGCAGGGAGCTTCTATGAATATACACACCAAATTAAATATATGTACTTGTCACTTATGATCTTGTACATTATGGTCATGCATACTTCCAAAATTATTTGGACCTTGTGTGAGAATGAAAAAGTACCTCTCTGCTACTAATAAAAGCAGCTATGTCCTTTTATGGGCTTCTGTGTAAGTGTGAAGAAAGATGCTGCTGCTTTAAGATGCTGACTCATTAAAGAAGCTCTTAAAGCGGTACATACAGTATTTCTTCTGGCTTCTGCGGAAGCCTGAATGAAGATATGGCTGCTTTTATTAGTAAGAGGGAAACTCTGTGCTTGTATTCATATGAGGGCCAAGCATCTTTTCTAAATATTTTTGGAAGCACACAGAGTTCTAATACGTATACAGAATACCTTATAATTGTGCATATAGAAGTGATCTCCAAGATGAACATTTGTGAAACAATGTGAGAGTTAATGTTACATCCTGGAAATCAAATGCAGCAGATGTTCCAATGTTCTCTGGTTAACACCATTTATTTAATCTTTGTGACATTATGGTTAGATTGTTCTCTTGGAACTTGAAAGGGAAAAGCCTAGTAGACAGAGATTATGGAATGATATGATGGCTTCAGGATATTTGAAGAAATGGGGAAAATGCAAGAGCAGTACTTTGAGGCAGAAATAGGGGTTCAAAGTCTGGGGAGCCTGGTGATGAAACAGCAGTCTTTCTAGGGAACACCTCCATGAACACCCTTTTCTCACCATAAACCAGTGTTTCTCAACCTTGGCAACTTTAAGACATGTGGACTTCAACTCCCAGAATTCCCTATCCAGCATGCTGGCTGGGGAATTCTGGGAGTTGAAGTCCACACATCTTAAAGTTGCCAAGGTTGAGAAACACTGCCATAAACCTATTACTCACAGCCTGTTTGACTAATCAACATGGATTACTTTTTATCTTTACCTTCCGGATGTTTTACTATTCAGAGGTTTTTCTGGTCCTCCATCTACAAACCAAAGGATTTGGAGAAAGTGCATGTGGGTGAATATGTGCAATAACATATATTTAAAAAATATACTGTGTTTTATTTCTCTCTGTAGCAAACCATATTGCTGATTAACCACTGCTTTCATAAACTAGAAGTGGGCCATTTAAGCAGTTTCACCGCTGGTTAATGTAGTGGATTGTGATCATTTTTCCTTTCCTACAGCACCTCACCAATGTTTTGTTTTTATTAGAAATTCACCTACCCTTGTCTGCTGAGGAGAAAAGAAATTACCCGATCGAGCCCCGCAGCACATAAAACAGCGGTGATTCCTCAATAAGACCAGCCCGAATGAGAGAAGCCTCTGCCTGCTGGCTCTGTAATGAAATGCATGGCTACAGGAGATAATAATAATTGCAGCAATAGCTCGTTACAGCTCCCCGATGATTTGGTACTGTCAGGAGTGCACTGTCCTCTTGACATCTCAGGAGGTGAGAAGCATCACTGACTGCAGGCCCTGATTGGTGCGGTGAAATATTGCTGGCAAAAATTAAAAGGTCTTGGTGTCAAAATAATTCATGATATGCATATCTTCCATTCTGATGAAACGGCTGATATCCGGATTAGCAAGATAATAAAACTGATCAGGCTACAGTTAAACAATTTAAGTTGGAGGGCTGTTCATTTTGTAGGTGTCACTTGTCAGATCAAGGGGTCAAAGCAGAATGAAAAGCTCTCCCCAGTAACCTTCTGATGATTTCGATCTGGAATGTTCTTCATGATTTGTCCAAAGTTTTCATCACAGCACTGCCGAAGAGCATTACCACAGCAGGCTGCATTCTGACATTCAAATCCCAGGAATGACAGGTTATTAGGAGGAGAGAACTGGCTGTACATACATTAAGCTCCATATCTCTGACCTGTAATTTGAACTGATAGTGATATTGTAATTGAGTGAGTAAAAAGGGAGGATTCTTTATTAAAACACAGCAAGATGAAGAAAACGTTTATTTTCCAGAGATTTATAGATTCATAAAATAAGGCTTTTGATGATGATTTATTCTACAATTTTTGAAATGCTGAACTATGTGCTTAGTATTTATTTGGTTGAACAGCTATTTAAAATAACTCTGCCTGCCATCTATTGCCAGCCTGTTCTCCAGAACCTGCGCTTGCACAGATGGGAAGATATTTTGGTAATATTGAAGTTCATGTAGTGGAATAGTGCAAAGATTATTCTAATAAAATGTACCTATGGAAAATACTGCTGCCATTTAATGGCCAGGTTGTTCACAATTCCAAATGTCCTTTCTTGGCAATTCCTGTTAGTAACATATTGAGCTTTGAGTCACATTTGCTGGGAGGGAGAATGTGAGAACAAACCTCCTTGATGCCTTTCTATGGACATATGGTATAAACAAGAATAGAATGAGATCCACCGCATAATTTGTTGGACCATTACTCAGTGTCAGATCCAGGTAGTTTTGAGGTGAGTATCCTTGGCTAAGATGCCCCTTAGGTTCATCTGCTTCAAGTAAGCACAGCTACTAATTACTGTTGCCCATGGGTCTGCTCTCAGATTCTGGCTGCTGGTCCTGCCTTGCTTCTGTTACTGTTTGCCATTGAAGTATGCAGCTTAGTAGAATGCAACATAAGGGAGATATTTTGCCATTGCTCCAGGAGTAATGTACAAGTTCTAGAATGTCTGAATACCATATTCAGTCCTATCTTATCTGGCTATCATTGTTCTTTTCTCTATGGAATAATTATTTTGCTTTTTTCTTACTTCAGTGTATGGTCATACAACTCAAAACCCTGCTTTAGAAGAAAAGACAATATAATGAGTACCTCAATTAAATACATTGCCAGTTCAATCACAACCTTTCAGGTTAGTAGCATAACAAGATTTAAGACTTTCCTTAATTACTTTGTAGGAAACTGGAACCTTAATATTAAATATTTCTTACGAATAGAAGACCCACATTTATAAGTTATTAACTAAGGAGTTCATTTAGTGTGTCGAAGCCATTTAATTAGATTGTCCATTTCCTGACTGTACTAATCTTGTCCCTATCCACAGGAGAGGCCTTCACATGATTCTTCAAGGGTTTTGTTGATAGTTCTTGTGAATAAAGCTAAAATGTATTTATTTCAGATAAGAAATTATTTGTGTTTTATACTGAGCCTGGGATTATTCTGACTGAACATGTTTTGAGAAAAATTTCCCCCAAATGTAGATAGGGGAATCTGTGGTTCATCAGCTGTTGCTGAACAACAATTTCCAACATCTCTCTCTATTGACCATGCTGTAGATGCTAGGTTCAGTAGGACAGCAACAACTGGAGGGTCATAGGTTCTCCAGTCCTGCACAAATGTTTTTAAGACATAAGCTTCAGCACAGGTTCCATATATATGTAAAATAAGAATATTATTTTACAATTTAGTACTGAACAATCCCTTAGAAGCAGGTTCCATGAAAACAGTATTGCCTTGTATACTGGTAATGTTGTTTCAGTTGTCAGTTTTTGTGTGTTGGTTGTGACTGATTGTACTGTGTCTTAGGTACCTTCAGAAAGAACAGTAATGAATACAGTGAATAAACAAACATTAAAATTTGTGAGATTTTCAAGTATATATTGGCCTATTATGATGTACTTTTTAAGCAGAATTAATTATTTCTACTCTTATCATATTTGACAACATTTCTTAGATAAAGAAAAGGACTTGTAGACCACTGTAGAGTAGATCTTCTCCTATGCACCCACCAACCTGATCATTATTGTAGGCAGGCGAGCAAAGAGGACCTGACTGCTGATCATAATGTATAGCCAAGCTATATGGCTGAAGACAGTCCTTCAAGTAACTCTCTAAATTATTTAAGCTCTAAACAATTTCTTAGGATCACATACACAAGTTCTGTCCCACTGAATTCAGTGGGGCTTACTCTAAAGTCTTGGTGCATATGACTGCAGTCTAAATAATTACTGTATGTCCATTACTCAACAACTGGACTTTACTTTTAAAATTTAGAAAATGGTTGAATATAGCAAAATATTTTCAAAATTAAACTGGTCCTGCTAAATTAGCTGAAAGGGTGAAAAATACTATCCTATCTCAGCATTGCCTCTGTCTGCTTTGTTAAGTATTTAAACAACTACATGAATTAAGCATACTTCTAATTAGTTCATGCAGCCTTTACTGATTACTAACATGCATCAGATTTACAAGGAAAATAGTCATTACAATTCTTATGTGTATTAACATTTGCATTTATTTTTGCATAAGATAATGTGATATAAGGAAGAATATTATCTGATTTTTCAATTCACCCATAAATAATCTAGAAATATTTTTATTTGAAGAAAATGTGTCAGAAAATTTGCTCTTTGAACAACCAATTCTTTATGCTAGCATCTACAGTCTGAAAATGAAAATAAAGAATGAGAAGCTCATTTATCATTTGGAAAACCCCCAAAATGGAATAGGAGCCCATAAAGCATTACTTGTGTTAGAGTAATAGATCTGCCAGGACATAATGTTTATAGTAAAAACAAATAATTGAAACATAACAGAATATCTGATGACAACCATCTTTTTAATATTAGCCATAATTATCCAAGGTTTTATTTAGAAAATATAGTAGCAAATAAAATTCTTCTTTGAAGCATTTACTTATTGATGCCACTTAATTATATCAATAATACCTGATTTGAATTGTCTGACAATTTGTTTTTACTGTTTGAAGAATACAGCACTATTGCTATTAAATTCTTTTAATCCAGATTCTGTTCTGCTGATTATTATGTTTCAATCACTTTTCTGTTTGTATATTGGAGTAATTGTAATCCATTACTTTTCTCCTATAAGTGCGTTGAGTCATTTCTTTCTCAACTAAATTAAAATACAGAAACAAACAAAACAAATCAAAACAAAAAAACCAATAAAGAACTCCCAGTGGGGACATGTCTGACTGAACAGCTTTGTCCACAAGCTCTATGGACAGAATTGACAGCAGCGGGTTTTTGGGGGGGCATGGGCAGGCTTTTTCCCAAAGCCCAAGAGTGGTTTCATGGACAAAGAAAATGTTCAGAATCATCCCATCTGCCCTCTGGAATGGCGACTTGCAGCCTGAGAATTGCAAATAGCGTTTGCGCCGATCAGGTAAGAGTTGCCAGGAGGCCAGGATGTCATCATTTCCAAGCCACGCTGTAGCCTTAAAGGGACACTAGGTTGAGCCACCCCATTTCTAAATCACCCAATTTATATATTTTTTTAAAGTTATGTACCCTAAGAGACACTTTCTACAGCAAGGAGAAGCGATCTCTCTTGATGCTTGTCATTATTTTTGGGATTAATATTCAAAAATCTTTTAAAGCTTTGGCTTGTTTTCCCATTTGGATATTGAGGAGGACTGAGAATAAATTATTGTCTCCCTGTTATTATTTTTGTATTAAATTTGAAGGATTTAATATTTTCCTAGATGTTGAATCTGCTGTTTTGAATCTTCAGCTTTCTGTTCACTTTCCCAGGAACTGCTTGTTAGCATACTTTCTCTTATGTCAACAACTTTCAGAGATTTTCTATTAACTCATTAACTCCTACTCTCGCTAGTCAAGTATCTAGGGGGCGCCATAATCTACCGCCTAAAACATGGAAGATTTCAAGAAGACTTTCTCAGAGTTCCGTTGTGAGCTTTGCCGTGAGTTTAAATAGATCTTTTATGATACCTGTCAAGCTCTTTTGCAAGATATTCAGGACACTGCAGAAAATATCAGCTTTAGAATGTGTCATCTGGCTGAGGACGTCATGGAAGAAGATAGAGATTTTAACAAAGATAGAGATGTTTCCACTGACAGTGAGATTGAAGCTTTTGTTGAAATCCCAGACAACGATTATATTTTGATATTGGAGGGGTTAAAGGGACATTCTGACCTGTAAATTACAAAAGTGGTTGTTTTTTTGATGGAATGTTATGGGAAAGAAGAGGGTCTGTTCTGTGGGAGGTTTTTTGTCAAGAAGTCTGAGTTTCTAAGGAGGGCACTTTGATTTCTGTATGAAAAATGCCCTGTGTGTAATATGGAGATATGTAAATGTCTTGGTATATTTTGAGGTGGGGTAAAAAAACTAAGAATATTTATTTGGATTCATTTTAAGGCTTGTATGATTCCATTTTTCTTTAATGATTTGGATTAAGATTTACTGGACTGCTTTTAAAGTTTGATTTTTAAGATTTATAAGATATAATAATAATTGCTTGGTTTTAGGTTTAATAGGGTCAAGATTGTTACAGCATTATTAAGTATAAAAGTAGACAATTTAAATGTTTTCATAATTTGATTTCTATTATAGTGGACAGAAATATATAGAAGAGTGGTAGGAAGGAAATAATTAAATAAATGTTTTGGGGGGGAGGTTGATTTGGAAGTTTATATATTTCTTTACTTTTAATATAAGGGGAAGGAGCAATTGTGATTAGTGATTTTTATAATGTGCTATTGGAATGATTTATAGAAATAATGTGATTTTGGCTTGATATAGAGGAAGGGATTGATTATGGAAATTGCTGTATATTCTTGTTGTCGAAAGTTGCAAGTCACCTCCTTATGTAATCCTCAAAATTCTTTTCTCTTATGTTTCACACTTTTGTAGGTTTTTTTCTTTTTGTAGTTTTTTTCTTTTTTGTAGTTTTTATCTCTGTTTCAAACTTAATAAAATTCTTATTAAAAAAACAAAAAACCAGTAGATAGCCTCTGTTTTAACAGTTTCTGCTCTCTACTGCTTTCTTCCTTCATGAGAAATACTTTTATGTGGCATTGCAAATTCTGTATAATTTGTGAGGAATGGCCATGCTCTATAATCATGTATGGAATAAAAACAAAGTAATAATGCAGGGTGTTCTTGTATAAAATTATTACAGAACAGGGCAGTTAATCTTTGTGTCTCTGGACCCCTTTTTTAAAAGTCAGGCTCAGAGGATTTCAAGTAATGTTGTAATTGTGACATGACACTAGAAGAAGCAGGACTTATATATTTTATGGATGGGTAGGGGAACTCAGTAAACCGAATTCATTAACTTATCAGAGAGCTGGTGCCCTAATTTTGTTTATTTTTTCTACAACACACCTCACCACCACCTAAGCCACACTAATGATTTCTATATTTTGAAGCTAAAATTTATTAGCACAAGTAGGATGGACAGAAATTATGGAAAACAGGCAGTTTTCCCTCAAGTAACCAGGCCCTATGCTATGAAAGGTTTTACAGGTGATGACCAGCACCTTGAATTGCCCCCAGAAACCTACTGGTAACTAGTGCAGCTCATGGAGCAGAGGTGTTATGTGAGCAACTCTGTGGTATGCCCATAACTGCCTGTACTGTTGCATTTTGAGTCAGCTGCAGCTTTTAAAAGGTTTTCAAGGGTAACCCCATGTAGAGTGCACTGTAATAGTCCAAATGCGAGGTGACCAAAATACGAGTTAGTGACTACCCTAAGGGCCTCTTAGTCCAGATATGGGCAAAATTGGTTCACTAGATGAATTTGTGCAAAGGCCTTTCTGCCTCCAGCTGCCATCTACTCAAGCAGGAGCTGTGTCCAAGAAGTCCAAGAAGACCCCCAGATTACCTACCAGTCCCAAAAGGGAAATGCATCCCCATTCAGGATTATAGACAGATCATCTCTGGACCTGAATCCACCCATCCATCCATCCATCCATCCATCCATCCATCCATCCATCCATCCATCGTATTTATATTGTTCAAATTTCCATAGCCACCCAGTCTTGTCAGGTTTCAGCTTGAATCTGTTCTTCCCCATCCAGACCCACACAGCTTCTGGACACCGGTACAAGACCATGACAGCATCACCTGGTTGCCCAGGAACCAGATATACAACTAGCTATCAACAGCATATCTGCTGAGGGATATCCACAATCAATCACATTGCTTTCTTGATTGGGGAAGAAAAGAGATGTGTGTCCTGCTTTGGAAAGCTATTAGAAAGCTATGGGTTTTATTGTCCTTCTGTTCGGGGGATGGGGAAAGGGAAGGACTGGTTAATATAGGTTAGTATATATTAGCAAAAATCATTTTGTGTTCCTCCACTTGACTATGTCAGTCTGTGCTGGAATTGTAATATTCAAAGTTTATGGGTATCTGTAGCTCATAAACCTCTGTGGGGCCATAATTCTCCTTCCTTGTTCCTAGTTCTCACTCACGTATCACATGCAACACCCATAGCAGAACAATAGTTACTTTTAATTTACTGGTATTCTAAGTACTCATGGAGAAATAATCACCCTTACAACTCTAAAGCCTCTGCCCCATTGTCCTTATTCTAAATAATCAATGCAAGTATTACCCCAGATGTAGGCAGAAAAATTGCTGGTGACTGGCCAGCTTCCTATCCATTGAGTTTATGTTGGAAGCTAGAGTATATTGTTCGAGAAGGTTGGAATCTAGGAAGTATAACACATGTTGGTATTCTTTCTCTTGTGCTGGAAGTTTTGTCAGCACCTTTTTATTCCCTTAAATGTCCAGGCTGCTTTCAAGAAGTCTCTTCTTCCCAGACTCTGATTTGTGTCTCTGCTCTAAGTTGTCTTCAGTATGGAACTCCTAAACAAACTTTGAGTCATTGGGATTGTTTATCATCTGACAATGACATTTTGCAATCTTTTCTTACTATGATTTGTTTACATTCTCCATGTTCCTTGTTTTCTCTTCTTCCCACAGCATCAATGTTTCTGATGCAGGCAATAAAAGTTGAGAGAGAGAGAGAGAATAAAAATATCTCTAATCCTCCTAGCAAATGTAATGCTACAACTTTTGCAAAAACCGATGTATTGGAAAAAGATTCTGGCTTTAGGTTTGTGAAATTGTTACTATTGCTACAATGAGTGTTTTCAAAAATTGTCTCCATATTAAATTTTAATGAAGGATATTTTCTGAATTAACTGAAAACCCCCCCATCTTATTTAATCAAGAATATTTTTAATTTGATCAAGGCTGCAATTGCTGTTATGCAGACACCTGTGTCACTCTCCCATTTAATTCTACCATTGGGCATCAACAAGAACAGTCAGTTTCTGTCCCATGCCCAGGCTGGAATTCTGAATGAAAAAAGTCTAGATCGGTTTTTCTCAACCTCAGCAATTTTAAGGTGTGTGGACTTCAACTCCCAGAATTCCCCAGCCAGCATTCCACACACTTTAAAGTTCCTGAGGTTGAGAAACACTGGTCTAGATTACCTGGTTCATCAAGAGCTCTTTGTAATTGCTGTCTTTCCCTGTTCTGGTGGCAAGTTCTGATAATAAAAATATCTGCCTGCATCAGAAATGGGCAGTTTATAAATAAAAGTTATAAAAACTATTATAAAAATACAAAAATATAAAAAATAGAAGAAGATAAAAGAGGGCAACTAAAAGGCGGAGAGAGTGTCTTTAGGCCACCAACCACCCCCAGGGCTGCCTCTCACTCTTGGACCCCCAGGCTAGTTGGCAGAGCTGGGTCTTGACGCTCTTCCTGAAGGCCAGAAGAGTGGAGTCAGAATAAGGAACTGAGGATAGGAAAAATTTGTTGTTCTATATGTAAGATAAAAATATACCTTTAAGGGAGCATAAATTTGTTCATGCCAGATGCATTTTATTTATTTATACCCACACACACACAAACACATACATAGATACATATATATACACACATACATATACATACATGTTGGCAGAATGCTGGGAAAGCCTTTAGCCCAGGAGAGATCAGAAAAGTCACACACACCAGGCATATCTATAAAAATAATTTATTTATAGAAAGTAAAACAAAATTTAAAGGACTTAACTCTCCTGGCTTGCTACAGATCGGCAGAGAGAAAAAGAGGAAGTAAGAACAAGTCCGGGCAGGTTTCCTCCCCCCAGGCAATTTGCATGAAGCACGTGAGTGGAGACAATCAAATACAACCTCTTCACCCGGCCAAAATGATTAGGTACAATAGCAGTCTTAATCGTTAGTAGGAAAACCTCAACACTCCCCTTTTTACACTATAGATTAAGATGCAAACCAATCTTCTCTGACAACTTTATATGTCTTTCCATTCACATTACTTTACCATTATCTCCCCTTTGGTTTAACAGAAAGCTACCATCCTTGTCTCTGTGTACTTCCAAACCTAGGTAATTGGTCACAACTCCAAGGCTTTTTAATATGAAATGGCTTTTCATGCAGGCTTCAAAATCAAGCCTTTGTTTTTCTGTTGATGTGAACAGCAGCAAATCATCAACATAAATGCACAGATACATACAGCCTTGTTTGTCCTTCTTCATATATACACAGGGATCTGCTTTTCCTTTTTCAAAATCAAAATTCTGCAGTTTTTCATCTACTTTTTTGGTTCCAGGATCTAGCAGCTTGTTTTAACCCATAGATTGACTTCTGCAGTTCATAGACTAGATTCTCCCCTTTTTCATAGCCAGGGGGTTGCTGCATGTATAATTTGTGATCTAAATCTCCATAGAGAAGTGCAGTTTGAATGTCATAGTGGTTAACTGACATTCCTTTTAGTGCAGCAACTTTTAACAGTAATCTAATTAATTCACCTTTAGTAACTGGTGCAAAAGTCTTGTCAAAGTCTAAATCTTTCCTTTGAGTGAACCCTTTTGCAACCAACCTTGCTTTATATTTTTGGATTTTGTCATCAGCATCCCTTTTCAGTTTGAAAACCCACCTACAACCCAGACAGTGTTCATTGGGAGGTAGATTTACCAGTTTCCATGTTTTATTTTCTTTCAAGGATGCTAATTCCTATTGCATGGCAGAATGCCAATTTTGTGCAATCTCTGGTGGTAAAGCATTCACTTGTTCTAAAGACTCAGGTTCTGTGAATATGTGAAAAGCCTTTACTGTTTCAGCCTGAAAACGTGATGGAGGAACGCCTTTATTACTCCTCTGAGATCTGCGAGGTAATACAGGGCTTAAATTTTGACTCCTATCACTTTCCTGAGAAGCATCTGTCTCATCAGACAGATCTTCAGTTTGCTTTTCTGGTTTAATGTCCTCATCAGGCAAAAGATCACCATCAGCAAGTCCTTGCTGTTCTCTTGTGGTGGTCAAATCAACTGGAGAGCTAGAATTTAATCTCCCCCAGTTTTGTTCAGCAAAAGAAGCACTTTTGCTAATTATTAACTTCTCTTCCACTATGAACCTGTAGCTCCTCTGGCTTTGTTCATAGCCAACAAAGATGGCTTTCTTTGTTGTGGGGCCTCCTTTCCTTCTCTGCTGTTTTGGAATGTGAACCCATGCAGTGCTACCAAACACTCTAAGATGGTTTACCTTTGGTTTCACACCATAAAACAAATGGAATGGAGTATCCTGAATCACAGAGTTATACAATCTGTTTTGTACATAACAGGCAGTAGATAAGGCCTCTGCCCAATAATTAAAACATAATTGTGAATCTTTTAGCATGCATTTCATCGCATTTTGCAAGGTTCTGCCCTTTCTTTCAGCAACACCATTTTGCTGAGGGGTGTAAGGGTTAGAAAGAATTTGTTCTATCCCCTTTTCCACTAGGAACCTTTTGAATTTGTGAGAAAGGTACTCTCCTCTATCACATTGGAGTGCAGATACAGGCCTAGGGAATTTTCCATTTGCCCATGTCACAAAACTTTTAAATTTCTCAAATGCCTCATCTTTATGTTTTAAGATGTAGATAAATGTGTATCTTGAGAAATCATCAATGATGGTCATTGCATACCTTGCTTGTCCAAGACTTGGAGCAAAAGGACCAATAATGTCAGAGTGTACAATTTCCAAAGGTCTAGTTGCAACTCTGTCACTGTGCTTACTCACAGGAGCTTTTAGTGTTTTGCATTCTTTGCAAACTACACAATCTAAGTATTTGTCACAGGGTTTTATCTTTAGGTCAGCACACAGCTGTGGCATTTGTGCTATATACTTGAAATTAGCATGACCAAATGTCCTGTGCATCAGGTGTACACATTGGTCATGATATGGCGTGTTGCCAACTGCAGCCTTGCAGCTTGGCTTCCTTGCATTTTGCACAATGTACAAGGAGTCTTTTAACATACCAGTAGCACTCAATTTCCCATTTTTTTGTATCTCACAACCATTTTTCTTAAATGTTATGATATACCCTGTTGCAGCCAATTGTGCCACAGATAAAAGGTTTGATTGTAAATTTGGCACATACAGCACACCTTTTACAATTTCTCCTAAGCAGGATAAATACAAGTCATCTTGTCCCATAATTTTGGTCACAGACCCATCAGCCAAAGATACACTTTGTCTTTCAGTTTTAGACAGTGACACAAAAGAGCTTTTACAATTACATAAATGACAACTGGCCCCAGAATTTAACACCCATACATCAGAATTACCCTTCTCAGCAACCTGTGCAATTTGGGTTGTCTGAAGAGCCTTCTTCTGTGTTGCCCTTGTGTTCTTCTTCTCTGTCTTTCTACTCTTGGGTCTCAAGGCACAGTCTCTTTGCAAATGTCCAGCTGAACCACAAGTGAAGCATTGCTGGCTGGCTAGCGCTGTGGCCTCAGGTTCCTTTCCCTTCTTTTCCCTCGTTTTCTGGTGTTGCAGCTTTCCAGAAGAGATGGGGGGGGGATCTTTCCTCTCTCTTCTCCCATTCAGCGAGTAAGCGCTGTGTAACATACGATGGGGTGAGGTCTGCTTCAGGCATAGCCTCCAGGGTACAAATCAGCGTGTCCCACATTGCATTTAGTGAGGACAGGAGGATATAGGATTTTGTGAGAGGTGTAAATTCCATTCCTCTTTCCTGCAACTCAACAAACAGCTGCTGAATATAATGCAGGTGCTCAGGAAGGCTATCTCCTTCTGCAAGGTAGGCTCTGTACAGCTTTTTTGTCAGGGTAACTTTACTCCCTGCTGTTGCCTTTACATATAAGTCTCTCAAAGCGTCCCAAAGTTGCTTTGCAGACTGCATGCCTCGCACGTGGACTAGCTGATTGTCCTCAACTCCCAAGATAATGGTGGCTCTAGCCCGCTCATCCTGTCTCAGCCATTCAGCACTGGGACTTTGGGGGTTTTGCTCACCAATTGGCAGCCAAAGATTCTCTCTGCGAAGATACATCTCCATCTTCAGGGCCCAATTCAAATAGTTGGTCTCTGATAGGTGCTCCAGAGGCATCGCTGAGGGCTGGGAGGTAGCCATGGCTTCTTCCTTCTTTTGCAAGTCACCTCAGCTAGCTTCTTTGTCCTGTAGACCGGCAGTTGCTGGAAAATCTCCAGGCGGCTCCAAAGAAAATCTTCACAGGTCTTTGCTACCTGCCTTTAAATTGTGCATGAGGTGTGGAGCTGATCTCTCTTTTCTCTCTGGGTTTTACTGGGCTTACTGGGTTGCTCACTGGGCCCATAACCTGTTGGCAGAATGCTGGAAAAGCCTTTAGCCCAGGAGAGATCAGAAAAGTCACACACACTAGGCATATCTATAAAAATAATTTATTTATAGAAAGTAAAACAAAATTTAAAGGACTTAGCTCTCCTGGCTTGCTACAGATCGGCAGAGAGAAAAAGAGGAAGTAAGAACAAGTCCGGGCAGGTTTCCTCCCCCCAGGCAATTTGCATGAAGCATGTGAGTGGAGACAATCAAATACAACCTCTTCACCCGGCCAAAATGATTAGGTACAATAGCAGTCTTAATCGTTAGTAGGAAAACCTCAACAATACATACACACATATATATACATATACATACACACACATACATACTGTGTGTGTGTGCATGTGTGTATATCAAGCAACACATTTAGATTCATATCTCAGAAACTATATCAGAGTAAGAATAAGTCAATATTAAAATTAAAATTGTTGTTTATTCGTTTAGTCGCTTCCGACTCTTCGTGACTTCATGGACCAGCCCATGCCAGAGCTTCCTGTCGGTCGTCAACACCCCCAGCTCTCCCAGGGACAAGTCTGTCACCTCTAGAATATCATCCATCCATCTTGCCCTTGGTTGGCCCCTCTTCCTTTTGCCTTCCACTCTCCCTAGCATCAACATCTTCTCCAGGCTGTCCTGTCTTCTCATTCTGTGGCCAAAGTATTTCAGTTTTGCCTTTAATATCATTCCCTCAAGTGAGCAGTCTGGCTTTATTTCCTGGAGGATGGACTGGTTTGATCTTCTTGCAGTCCAAGGCACTCTCAGACTTTTCCTCCAACACCACAGTTCAAAAGCATCGATCTTCCTTCGCTCAGCCTTCCTTATGGTCCAGCTCTCGCAGCCATATGTTACTATGGGGAACATCATTGCTTTAACTATGCAGGCCTTTGTTGTCAGTGTGATGTCTCTGCTCTTAACTATTTTATCGAGATTTGTCATTGCTCTTCTCCCAAGGATTAAGCGTCTTCTGATTTCCTGACTGCAGTCAGCATCTGCAGTAATCTTTGCACCTAGGAATACAAAGTCTTTCACTGCTTCTACATTTTTTCCCTCTATTTGCCAGTTATCAATCAAGCTGGTTGCCATAATCCTGGTTTTTTTGAGGTTTAGCTGCAAGCCAGCTTTTGCACTTTCTTCTTTCACCTGCATCATAAGGCTCCTTAGTTCCTCTTCACTTTCAGCCATCAAAGTGGTATCATCTGCATATCTGAGATTGTTAATGTTTCTTCCAGAGATTTTAACTCCAGCCTTGGATTCCTCAAACCCAGCTTGTCGCATGATGTGTTCTGCATACAAGTTGAATAGGTAGGGTGAGAGTATACAGCCCTGCCGTACTCCTTTCCCAATCTTAAACCAGTCCGTTGTTCCGTGGTCTGTTCTTACTGTTGCTACTTGGTCGTTATACAGATTCTTCAGGAGGCAGACAAGATGACTTGGTATCCCCTTACCACTAAGAACTTGCCACAATTTGTTATGGTCCACACAGTCAAAGGCTTTAGAATAGTCAATAAAACAGAAATAGATGTTTTTCTGAAACTCCCTGGCTTTTTCCATTATCCAGCAGATATTGGCAATTTGGTCCCTAGTTCCTCTGCCTTTTCTAAACCCAGCTTGTACATCTGGCAATTCTCGCTCCATGAACTGCTGAAGTCTACCTTGCAGGATCTTGAGCATTACCTTACTGGCATGTGAAATGAGTGCCACTGTTCAATAGTTTGAACATTCTTTAGTGTTCCCCTTTTTTGGTATGGGGATATAATTTGTTTTTTTCCAATCTGATGGCCATTCTTATGTTTTCCAAATTTGCTGGCATATAGCATGCATTACCTTGACAGCATCATCTTGCAAGATTTTGAACAGTTCAGCTGGGATGCCATCGTCTCCTGCTGCCTTGTTATTAGCAATGCTTCTTAAGGCCCACTCAACCTCACTCTTCAGGATGTCTGGCTCTAGCTCACTGACCACACCGTCAAAGCTATCCCCGATATTGTTATCCTTCCTATACAGGTCTTCTGTATATTCTTGCCACCTTTTCTTGATCTCTTTTTCTTCTGTTAGGTCCTTGCCATCTTTGTTTTTGATCATACCCATTTTGGCGTGGAATTTACCTCCAATGTTTCTAATTTTCTGGAAGAGGTCTCTTGTCCTTTCTATTCTATTGTCTTCTTCCACTTCCGTGCATTGCTTGTTTAAAAATAATTCCTTATCTCTTCTGGCTAACCTCTGGAATTTTGCATTTAATTGGGCATATCTCCCCCTATCGCTGTTGCCTTTTGCTTTCCTTCTTTCTTGGGCTAGTGTCTCAGCAGACAGCCATTTTGCCTTCTTGGTTTTCTCTTTCTTTGGGATGTATTTTGTTGCCACCTCCTGAACAATGCTGCGAACTTCTGTCCATAGTTCTTCCGGGACCCTATCTACTAAGTCCAGTCCCTTAAATCTATTCTTCACCTTCACTGCATATTCCTTAGGAAAAATTAAAATAACAAATGTTAAATTGATATATAATTTAAATAAAATCCACCCAGTATATCTAAACAAATGGCTATATCACTCTGTTTAATGAATATTTATTTGCATGATAGGAACATGCCATTTTTTCCTATAAGTATCCTTTTTAAAAAGTTGTTTATTTCCAAAATGGGACTTGTAAAGATTATTAAATTCAAGGATCTATCTTGTCCCCCATGTCAGTCTTTCATTAGGAATGAAATAGTCATGAGAATGCAATGTATTTGATTATGTTCTTAGAGTAAAAGAATATAAATTGGGACAGCATTGCTAATTTTCAAGCAGAATAATTTATTTCACAGCATTTAAATGCTGTGATTTTCACAGTCAAGCACATGCTGCCACATCTATCTTTCCCCAGGACCACCAGTCTCTGTCTTGCTCTTTCCTTTTCATCTGTGATGGTGCTGAGTGTGTGTGTGTGTGTGTGTGTGCGCGCACATGCATTTTTTTCATAAATTCGACAGATGGCCTCTTGATGAATCCTTGATAATACTGTCATGTAAAGCAGCTAAGGCTGGAAATCATCTCACAACAATTTTTCAGTGACGGGATAAAATTGAACAGAGACAAACATTGCTAAGTCCCTGACAACAGCCACCAAAACCCACTTCTTGTAAATAAAGTGGACTGACTTTCTTTGTAATGCTTTGCTTCAACTGCTGATATCTTTGTAAGGCCTCTTCGTTTCTTCATGAGCTGAGGGATTGTTAAGTGTTTTGTTGCTTTCATATTCAGAACATTTTTCTAGGCTCTTAATATGTTCCTCCCAGGCCCCCTCTCCCTCCTCCCAGCTCTTTGTAATTGTGGATCAGGTGAAGTTAGCTTCCCCTCATTTCAAGGTCATGCACCACTAGGACCATTTTCCTGACTCAGAGGGCACGTAATTTCACAGCCGTGTAGTCCTCATTAATCCACCCTGAGTGGGTGCTCAGGAAGTTCCAGATCACAGATTTGTTTTTGTCTTGTTCTCTGACTCAGTGCTTCAGAAAAGGATTAGATTAACCCCCTCTTGCTTGTATTTATATCTTCCTGCATTGGGGTGGAAATAAAGTGATTTCTTCTCTTCTTTCCTGCTTCTTCTCCTTTTTTCCTGCTTCTGGAACTGATGCTGTTCCACTACAAGCTTTATGGCAGTCATAGAAAGTATTTGCACCATGACTGTTGCAATTTTAATTATTAATTTGTCTCCCTTCTCCTTTTCATGCTGCCAGCCTCTCCTACCAACAGATCACACAGTCCAAAACATGGGTGGTTAAAGGCAGACCTATCCTTCTCCAAACCTCCTGCCAAAATTAGAGAACAAATACATTGCTAATATATGCACCTAGGATATATGGTTCAAGAATACCTTTATTTATTTATTTATTTATTTATTTATTTATTTATTTTCTATCCCGCCTATATTATTTTTATAAATAACTCAAGGCGGCGAACATACCTAATACTCCTTTCTCCTCCTCTTTTCCCCAGTGAAGTAAGCTATATTGGGTGAAAAGAGTCAATTGTACTCTTCAAAACCATTCTGATGGGCAAATATGTTATCAGTTTTAACCTCCTTCTTGTGATAATGTTCATATTTGACATGATCATAAGGACAGGAAATAATGAGATGGAATTGGATAGGGTTAGGGAAAAGCCAGGCATCATATGTTCCTCAAAGATGAAGAATGCATGGGAAGGATAGACTGGCATATAATTCTGGAGAATTAATCCCATTTCTTTGTATAGAATCATAGAATCATGTTAGAAGCATAGAGCTGGAAGGCTTGGTCATCTAGTCCAACCCCCTGCTTGGTGTAGGATTTTGGAAGAAGACCATTCAGCCTACTGAAGACATCCTGTGAAGGGGAACATACTACTTCATGAGGCAACCTACTTCACTGGATGAAAGCTCTCACCATCATGAGATTTGTCCTAATAATTAACCACAACCAATTTCCCTGTATTTAAAACCCATTGGATCTGGTCCTGCCTCCAGGATAAGAGAGAACAAATCCATTCTCTCTTTATATGACAGCCCTATAGATATCTAAAGACTACTGTCTGCTTTTCTGCAGGATAAACTTTATGCAGTTTCCTTAACTCATACGATTTGGTTTGTCATTTGGTTTGTTCTCACCATTTCAAGTCAACAGAAATGTATATAATCACAGGTTGCTTTCAAATTGCTTCTGAAACTTTGAAGAGTAGATCAGTGAGAATGGAAGTATTCCAAGTTTAGCCTGGAGAGAGGAAGATTGGGGGAAACTTGATGCTATTTATACATATCTGAAGGGCTGTCACATAGAAGATAACACAGACTTGTTATCTCTTGCTCCAAGGGCAGGAGAAGAACCAATGGTTGAAAACTATAAGAAAGGACATCTCATTTGAAAATTAAGACAAATAGTTTGGCTTGGAGATGCTGGAGGTATTTAAGGAGAGGCTGCATGGTAATTTGTGAGCGGTGTTATTGTAATATCCTGATTCAGTGACCCTTCAATGTGGAAACCCATATCCATCCTTTCTGTCAATCATAAGATATGTGGGTGAGGGAGATCTCTCTTGTAACCTTCTGACTTAGTTGGCCTCAAAGAGGATGGATGGATGGATTTTCATAGGATTCATGAGCAGCTTTTAGCCATGTTAAGTTCAAGGATAGTGGCCCTCTAAATGCTGATTACTAGATAGAGAAACTTTAGGAGGCAACTCTTGCTTTCATGGCATACCAATAAATATCTCAGAAGTGTTCTGGCTGGCCAACGTAAGAACCTTGATCTTGGACTAGATAAATCTTTTATCTCATCCAGCAGGCTCTTCTGATGTTCTTGTGTTCAGTTTTATGTTCGTAGTAATTTTCTCAGATCTGATGACTGATTTATGCTAAAGATCAGTAGTATTCTCACTATTACTAAAATAAACCATCTTTGGAAAACTAAATAAAATAAAAGCTTTTCTGATTAGTTAACTCAAAGGATGTCTGAAGTGTGTTTGGGGGAAAAAAAAGATTCACACCAAGTATGCTTGTGAATGCCTGTTATCTCCTGTCTGGTAAAGTACTAGATGATTATGAACATATTGGTATAATTATGAGACAACATGGCAGTTGCAAAAATAATGTTCAGTCAGTGTGCATGACATTACCACTCAACTCAGAGCATCTTTCTGTAAAAAAAAAAAGAATAGCTTTATTTGCTTTTTTGAGTTTACAGATGAACTTCCATTAGCTGATCTTTCCTTCAAGACTATGTCTAGCTTTGCTAAGTAATTTCTTGGAATATTAGGCTATTGGTTTACAGTTGCTCTTTGGAACAAAAAACAAAAGCATAGATGTTGTTCAGGGATCAAGCAGGGGCTCAAAAAATCAGACAATCTGAACTTAATTTCCAGGGAGAATAATTCCCAAGCAGAACCCCAGTCATCCCATTACAACTGTAACTTGATCTATGAATAGTGTCTCCAAAATAGAATATCTTAATCAGAACACACACACAAACATATGTATTTGTATGTATGTGTATCTCAGAGATCAGACTTCAGGAAGACATAATTTTGAACAGACAGAGATTTCAAAGACCATGTTGCAAGGCTACTCTGTACCTCCCTTCCACTCTTTGGCATCATACCCAAGTATAGTACTTTGCCACCCTGGAAGACTCTTTTTAAGAGCACTTAAATACAACTGCTAATGGAAATTCATGATTTTAAATAATCTACAGTTCCATCTGGCTACAGAAACACCAGGTGGAGACTATAGATCAGGATGAATCTACCTGAAGAAAAATCTTGGCTTAAAATATTAAAGTGAAAAATAAACATTTGGAGGTCTGCCACAGTAACTATGTCTCCCCTTGAATTGTATTTGCTGAAAAGGTAGGGTGTTATTTTTCCTTAACTGCAATTGTGATAGACATCCAGAGCGAGAATTTTGCAGTAATGCAGCCCAGAAAGTAGGAGAGATTTCTCCAAGTCTTATTTTATTTATTTTTTAATCTGTTCAATTCTGTCAGATTCTCAGAGACTGCCTGGACAAGTCCCTGCAGTTTTCTTGGCAAGGTTTTTAGAAGTGGTTTGCCATTGCCTCCTTCCTAGGGCTGAGAGAAAGTGACTGGCCCCAGGTCATTCTGCTGGCTTCGTGCCTAAGTCTAGAACTCATGGTCTCCTGATTTCTAGCCTGATGCCTTAACCACTACATCAAACTAGCTCTTATTTTATTATTAGACCATCTCTAATTCCATTGTTTATTGCTTTTAGGTTTCAATTTAAATCTATAGATGCTTTCATAGAACCTGTAGAAAAATCAGTAGATTTTTGACCAGCAAGCTGTCATAGGCTATAAAAGAAGCAAGGTACCAAGGCCAATTAATATATTAGAATAATTCAAATTGGCTACAAGTTTAATGCATTCTCCACTGAGGCACTTGCTTCAAAATGTACATTTTCTTTATGTCTTCACTGTATTATTTTTCTTTCAGTTATTTTATGCTTGCAGTGCAAAGAGTGCTACTGAAAATTCAAATAGTGTGGAGACTCTACCTTTCCCATTGTCCAAACAAGCTCTCTTACCATTTTGGGAAGATGGGCTTTCCTCTTGTCTCTTAACAGCATATTTATGTCAGAAACTTTCAGACAGACTGCATTTTTCTGTCTATCATTTTTAAAAGTTTTTTCCCCCATAACAAGTAGTAAAAACAGTTGAATCAAGAGCTAAAAGATCATCTATAATTCAGGAAAAAGAAGATGAAGAATTGGACAAATATACATTTTTGCCCAGAATCAGTTAACTTACACGTCACTGGTTCAGATAAGTTGCTGGCGTTTTTTGGCTTGATTTAGTTAAATTTCTTTTGGAATCCCAAAATTTATCATTAGGGTAACCAATTGTGAGTAGGAAGTATTTTCTCTATCTGCAAAAATATCAGTGTTTGTAAGTTTGCTAAACTCCAGCCTGAGCCCTTAGCTCAAGCAATGTAATTCTGTGCAGTGATTGTTGTGTTGCTTCAAAACTGGCAGCAGACCTATGCTGACTTGTGAACTGAGTTGACTTTGTTTCTGGTTCTGCTATAATTGATGTGCAACTGGAGGAAAGCTGTTTTGTTTTGTTTTACTTTATTTTACTTTACTTCAGCTCTGGAACTCTGATTCTGAACTCCAAGGATGGACTGTTTTCCTGTTGGTGGGATCTGCCTCTCTTTGACTCCTGTGCTCAAAACAAGCATTAATATTTGTGCTGGTTTATGACTCAGTGACTTGTATTGTATTGCACTGACAAGCATTAATATCTCCCTGCCTCCCCTTGAGACCTTCAGCATCCCGTCCTGGTGTCTGTCTGAAGGCCTTGTTTTGATTGTGTCTGTCCCACTTCTCCACTCCATTTGCCCCAACAACACAGAACCACAGCTATAGCAATGGAGAAAAGTACCTTTTGAAAAAATAAAAGCTGTTACTAACCTGTTACCAACAGAAACTATTGAATGCAATGGAGGGAAGGTAGCTTGGAGGTTTTACAAGTCTTACTGTTAGTAATTGTTCGTATTTCCCGGATACAATATCTAAACATGGACGTGGGATGGGCTAGCAAGTTATTTTATTTCCTTTTCATGTAAGATGGGGGTGAGAAGATTTTCGTGGCTTTAGATGGCAGTGAAAGTTGCTTCCCTTTTTTTAATGATGGGTGAAGGTGAGCTCTGCATGTTATCAGGTGGACAGAAGTTAAAGGAACTGGGGTTGGCTTCATTTGGGAGGATTTGGAGAGATTGGAAGTGGTTGCAGGGAGGAGAAGGTCTCAGTGAGTTTTCTGATAGAATGAATCAGCCCTCCTACATGCTGTAAGAAGTTGGCCTCATTATCAGGTATTTATCGTCAGTATTTGGGAGTGTCAGTGAAATGGTATTTCTGAAAATGTGATTCCTGATCTTTGAAAAGGCATTATTTTTATAAACAACCCTTCTCATGTGCCATTACAAATAATTCCAGTGCTGCCTTTAGAGGTTATCTTATAGCTAACAGCTCTTCATCAGTATACATGAAAGAATGTGTGTCTTGAACATTTGCATCTTAAGTTTTTTTTTTTTTACAGTGAGGTACAATAGGTGACTTTAAATGACCTTCTTGTTTCTATCCCCTTTGGGAAAACAAACAATAATCTTCTCTCCAAAATTCAGTCTACACAATATCATTAAAGGAAAATAAATGAATAACACATAGATTTAAATGTTTACTGGTTTGTGTCAGTGTTGGGAAATACAATGAATAATTCATATCAAACTAGTAGAATGTAGCATTTACATAAAATAATACTTTGCAAATATATGGTAAGTACTAATTACTTGCCTTATTTGCCATGACTATGATATTAAATATTCATAAAAATGTGATTATTTCTTTGATTTGGCAGGCATTTAGATTCCTCTACAGCTTTTCACACTGCTAATTTTAATCCAGTAAATTATCTGGAAGAAAACAGTATGCAACCTAAAAACTGTTCAAAATTCACTCCCAACACTGAGCACATTATGGACGTAATGATCCATTACAGCCAAACTTCAAGAAGGTCTTGCAAGAAACTCAGAATTAAACAAAGAAATATGGACACCATCATCATTATTTATCAGATATATTTATTAGAATTATATTTTCTTTTGTATTCTTTTACAAATGCACAAACATGGATGTGTACACACCATATATGTGTGTGTATGTACACATATAAACTATATATATATATATATATATATATATATATATATATATATATATATATATTACACACACATACACACACACATGTGCACATTGAAACACAAATCTGAAGATGCAACCCTTCCCAAAGCTTGAAATGGGATGTACTTATGCTCTAGCCCAGTGTTTCTCAACCTTGGCAACTTTAAGACGTGTGGACTTCAACTTCCAGAATTCCCCACCCAGCCATGCGGAGTTGAAGTCCACACATCTTAAAGTTGCCAAGGTTGAGAAACACTGGGCTAGCCCATTAATGCTGACTCTGATTCATTCATACTGTACATCTATATCTTTTCTGTCTGTGCACAGTGGCAATCTTTATGGCATATCTTCCTGTCATAACCCTGGGGCTGAACATCTTATGGTACAGAGATGAAGTGTGACTTGGGGTGACTTTAGACCTTGGGAGGGAGGACCTAGGAGGGTGCTTTGTAGCAATATGTGAAAATGGTGCTTTGTAATTTGCTATGTCTCCATGGCAGTCCTTTTTTGTAAATGGGCAAACTCCTCCCCAGTACTCATTTAGTGAAAACTCCTACAACACATTTTCAAAATGGTATCTCCCAAAAGATGGGACCCCTGATCTAATCCTTCCAAAAATCTCAGTTAAGGACTACTATCTAAGGACTTACCACTTACTTATTTGGCTCTTTTGAACTGCCCTATAAATCATTATCCTGTCTTTGTATTCTGCTTTTCATGATGACTGGGGTCATAGTGGCTCATAGTATCGACAATGTGCATATTACCTCATTACAAGCCAGTTTGGTCTAGTGGTTAAGGTGCTAGGCTAGAAACCAGGAGTCTGAGAGTTCTAGACTTGCCTTAGGCGTGGAAGCCAGCTGGGTGACCTTGGGCCAGTCACTTTCTCTCAGCCCAACTCAGTGCAATGTAGACTAGCCTTCTCGTAGTGCACCCCGGGCAATGTGACTTGTCACTGCTAAATAGTCTACACATCTGGCTGCTGGACCTCACAAGGATTTCCCAGCAAGAAAAAGCAGCATGAAAACTAAACTGCTATGTCATACAATTAAAAAAAAAATTACCAGTTCAGTTCCAGATGCAATTCACATTGCTGATTATGACCTTTAAAGCTGAAATGATTTGTGGTCAAGCCCCTAAAAGACTATCTACTCCCACATACATCTACCTGGCCAGTAAGAACACACAAAGATTATACTTTCCCTGGGATTTCCAGTGGTCTCAGTTCTAGTATGAACTGAATGGTTAGAAAAATAGAAATTGTAAATGTAATTTTCTGAAAATTTCAAATACTGCAAGATATTATTGCCAATGTAATCAGTGTATCTTTGAATTTTACTCCTTTTCTAGATAGTAACAGTGCATATGGCCCTTAACAGCTTTGACTCCAGCCCTTGCAGCCCTAAAAATATTACCTATAAATTGTAATTTTTAATGTGATAAAAGGGAAAAAAACATATTAACATGCTGAAATCACATTAATATTGTTAATGTAATGTGATTTTCATTTAATTCACATTAAATTAAATTGATATGAATGTCTTAGATTGTGCTCGTTTTTTTCTTTTGGCCCCATTTACTTTTTTGGAATGTAGCCCCTGGCACACTGCCTCAGGCAAATATGGCCCCTGTACTTGAAGGCTTTTATTAATTTCAGCATAAAGAATGGGGAGGGAGTCAAGAAAAAGCTTCAGTGTGTTTATAAAGAATGGATATTTCTGGAAGATTTTCCTTGTTTAGATCCTCATTTAAGAAACAAAGCTCTGCAACATCATATAATCTGTTCACAATCAGCTCACTTTCTTTTCACAGCCTAACAAAGTCTTTCTAGATGAACCGGAACACAGAATCCTCAGCATAGCAACAGGTCTTCCAGATGCATTAGATGTGAACTCTTAAAATAAACTCATTCAAGAGAATGTTGTTGTGGAGAAAGTTGCACAGGGTTCACTTTGCTGAGATCGTACTCAAGTGCTTGAAAACTGAAGAACTTAACAGAAACACTTTTCTCTCTTAGAAAGGCAGATATTTTAAAATAAGCATTTTCTGTCTGTTGAAAACAGACCTCATTCTTGTGAGGTTGGAGAAGGTAAGAACAACTGGGCAAAGAACAGAGGGATTTGATAAACTAGTTGGGGAAGATGATATTCTTAGCATCAAAGAGAAGCCAAGGGAAAATGGCACAAGGGAGGTCCAAGCAGTTCTCATGGCACAAGAGCCTCTGGAGGTGCCATCCAACAGATCAGAAGGCCACTTCCAAGCTGTTGATACAATATGTAGAAGTTACTGGATATTAGGATGCTGTTGCTGCTCATAAGGCTATTTCCCACAAAGAAAATTGGTGAGATTATCACTCAGTTGCACATGGATTGCGGTGCCAGAGGCAGATCATTATATTGTTCCATTATACAACATTATTATATTCTCTGTGTGTGCATAGCAAAGGCTTGCATATTGCAAATTGATTTTGATTTGGAAATGTAGAATACATCCAGGTACTTTGTACATATAAACTACATGCATTCCCATTGAATCACCGATAATGAGGAACATGTAGTAGAAAATGTCAACATTCTGCCTGGTCTGTTAACCAAAAAGTTGTTATATTAGCTTCATTAATAATATAGTAAAGGCTCCTTTGAGCAGGGATGGATAATTAATCAATGGTTGCTATCAGTGGCATTTTCAGGGGATGTCAAAATAGAGTGGCAGACAGGATCTGCATCACAACACTTCTGCCATCTTGCTTGTTTTGGACAGCCCTGACCCCCACCCCCCACGTATACTACTGGTTGCTATTAAATCATATGAGTGAAAGTAGCCTGTTCCTTTCGGAGATGAATTCCACTGAGAATCAAGCCATTGCTGAGTTGTATGATCTCCACTGGTAGAGCAAGGAATCTCCTGAAAAATTTAAAAAATTATATTTGAATGCAGTGCAGATGGGACACTTGAAAAACAGATGGATAAAACAAGAAGAGGTAGAGTCATAGATGAATGGGTGCTGAATGGTGAGTGATGAATTTTGCAAATGGAGAAAACCACCATCAAAATGTACCTTTTGTTTGGGGCAAGACACTCCTGCTTAGTTCCACCTGTTCATTTGGTTTGCTTTCATTTGGCTCTATTTATTGGACATTTTAAGTGTAGAAAGGTAGAATAAATTGACTTTTAGCACTATAAACCTGTAAGATACCGATCACATCTGATTTTTAAAAATCAATCTTCTTTTTATTGATGCATATAACAGATTTTAAAATAATAGTTCTTAAGGGGGAATGTATGATAGAGGAAACTGGGAATACAGACCAAACAGGCTGAGATCTTTTCAGATAGAATTTTATAATTTTTCTTCTTTTACTTCTTCAATTACTGCATCCTTTTCTATCCCAAGAGAACTGTTTGGCAATTTCTTTTTCATTTTGTTAACTTGAACTTTCAGATTGCCTCTTATATTTGATGGCTTTGATAAGAAAGTCAAATGCAATTTCTCTGGTTGCTGCGTTCTAAATTATGATGCTTTCTCCTTCCCCACTTCCTTTCCTATATTTACACTTCAACAGCACAGTGATTTTAAATTTTTAAAATGTAGACCTATCTTAGCCCCTCCATAATAAAATTCAATTGACCATTGCAAATGGATATATTCCAATGTATCTTGCCCATTTATGAAGCTGGAATAAATTAATCAGAACATATATGAAGAATAGCAGAGATTATGATAATGGTCTGGATTCAGACAGTCATGCTTTAAAGTAGCACTACAGTAATCAACAGGAGAAACTGATTTAAGTGGGAGTGTGATTGATCTGATGTACAACCCAATGTAGCATTAGGAAAGACATTAATAAAAGTTAGTAGAAAGATACCCAACAACTAAGAAGATTCATATATTGGAACAAATATATCCAGGCACTATCAACTTAATGTTCAGTTTAACTACTGAATTCTCTATGGAGTTCTTGGTGCTCTCTGAGCTTGGTTGTTTGCTTGCAGACGTTTCATTACCCAACTAGGTAACATCATCAGTGCTAGTGAGTGGGGGGGGGGGGTTGCTCCCTGTTTATATGCAGTAGCTTGCCCTGCTGGTGTTGGTGCAGGTGTGGTTTTTTCCTGGTAGTTCCTTGAACTTCCAAGTTCTAAGTACCAAGTACCAAGGTAATTCCTAGAACTACCAGAGACTCCACAGTTCAACACTGAGCTACATATATTCATTTTCTTGAATTCTCTATGAAAGTATGCAATATTAAAAAAAACTGTAAATACCAGGATTGTACAAAGCCTTGATGGGTTGATTCAATCTGAAAATGATTTGACTGAATCATTCCATCAAGCCAGTCCCAAAGAATGGAGTGCAGCATGTAAGCTTACTTTGTTGTGCTTCACCCATGATCTGTTAGTGGTCTGCGTGTATGCATTGTGTGCCCAGAAGCCCCCAGCTTGAAGTGAAGAGTCTGATTACAGTGAATTAGTATTTACTTAACATTTTGTAAGTTGGAAGGCACGGCCTCCAGTATTTCCACTGGAGTAGATCGCATCACCTATGATACTGGAAGGCTTATGCCTTTGCATTGGTCTACTATATATTGCCCTCTTCAAACCATTAAGTAATCAGGACCATTAAGGTCAGCAGCTCAGCAGTTTGAAACCCGAGAGCATGAGCCGCGTGATGGAGTGAGCTCCCGTCAACTTGTCCCAGCTCCTGCTAACCTAGCAGTTTGAAAGCATGTAAATGCAAGTAGATAAATAGGTACCACTTTGGTGGGAAAATAACAGGGACATGAAAGGAGCCTCCTCAGGGGTTCCCCGGGCAATGGTGATGTCACCAGAAAATCTTTTCAACACAGAAGTGCCTTGGTAGGTGCTTCTGACACACACACACACACAAAATCAGGTGGGAAAAATGAACTTATAAGGGCTGCCTTAAAGTCTAGTGCATTTCAGAAAACTTTGTTTTCCTTTGGTATTTTGGACAATGAAATTATGTTTTGTTGTTCACATATAGCTCTTCTCATAAAAGCTAACCTGAATTCACTCAAAATGTCAAAGTTTCCCAAAAAAGAAAGGAATGGTAATTTTCAAATGTTCTTGATAGTAACATGCAAAAATAAACTCTTTTATGTGGCAAAATTGACTAGAATGCCCTTGAGAGATAGCATTTTATCTTCATACTTCACTTATCTAAATAATGTATATTTACTCTCTCATGCAGGGCACTCCTTTTATAAAAAAGACATTATATGCAATAAAATATTGCATTGGGATAAAATACATAGAGTAAGTTAGTCAATAAATATAACAGCTTTATTATGCATTCTCAAATGCAAAATTGCATGTTTAAAAAATGTTTTCAGGCTGTGCCTCCAATGAAGTAAAATCCATGCATGCTTTGTGGCACAGATGGTTTTCCAGGTAGAGGGTGCCAAAACAAAAAAGGCCCTTTTCTGTGTTGACACCTAGTGAATGTCTGCATCTGGCACAATCTGGAGGGCCTCTAATGATGATCATAGCATTCAGGCAGCAAGAAGGCAATCTGTCAGATATCCTAATTCCAGATTGTTTAGCATCTTATCAGTAAATATCAAAACCTTTAAACCTGCTCTGGTAGCAAAGTGCAGTTCTTTCAACAATTAAAAAATGCAGTGTGTTTAGGCAATTTTAAAAATAATTATCTCCACTTTATCTAATGCACTTGGGTTCGTCTTTTAGTAGTTTTTATACATATTTTTAAACTAAACAACAGCAAGACTGATTGCTGGAAGTTTAACCAAGACATTTAGGGAATGCATGCATTTCATGGAACAAACACAGAAGAAAATCACTGAATTAACTGTTCTGTGCTGAAGTCTTCCCTGATATTTGAAGTTGGTTATTGTCTTTGAAATCTGTGTCCTTATTTACTTTTGGCTCATGTGCAAGTGAAATGGTTGTCTAGTCTCCTCCTTCCAGCCTGGGTTCTGGCCTTGCTGTGGAACTGAAACTACATGGGTTGATTTTGTGGAAGACCTGTGGCAGCATTTAGTGCACCCTGCCTTGTCCTGCTTTATCCCTTGGCAGTATTCAAAACCAGTGATCACCTGTGAGGGTTGGGGACACTTTGGTTCTGGCTGTTCCTGAGCGGGCAGTTCCAATCAGTGTTTAGGGTGTCTCAGAGCAGTAATTCAGTCCTTGACATCTTATGTTTGGATTACTGCAATTCACTCTAGGCAGTCTGAAGTGTAGAATGATTTGGAAGCTTCAAAGGGCTCAGGATGCAGTTGTACACTTATTGCCTGACTAATATCAGCACAATTGTATATTGTAGGGGTTGCATTGGCTACTGAATACTTCTGGGTCAAGTTCAAAGTGCTGGTTATTCCCTTATTACCTATAAAACTCTTTATGGATTGGATTATCATTGCCTCTGGGACCGCTCGGCCTGGACTGAATCTGCTATTCTGCCACTCAGTATATGCCAAGAGGGCAGGCTGAGTATCTTTCTCCCACCAGAAGGCAAGAGAGAGGCTTTCTTGGTGACAGAAAGCCTCACTTCCACAGCCTTTCCCTGGAGGTAAGGATGGCTCCAGCTTGGTTCTCCTTTCAAAAAGCACTTAAGAACATATGGTTTCAAGGGGTCTCTGGACCAGAGCAGTGGCATACCTGTATGCAGGTACTAAAATTGGCAAGATAGCAGATGGATCATTGCATACATAAATTAAAGGACTGACTTGCATAGTAACAAAGTAACACCTTCCTGCTGATTCCGACCTGCACTCATCCTTTCAGAAGGGCATTTAATATAGGGAAAGCAACTGAACTATGGGTAGAGTATTTGAAGACGGAGCCATGTGACTGGTTTTTATTTTGTTTTTATTGGTTGTTCTGTTGTTTTAATAATATGCTGTAATATGTTTTTGTGAATTTTATGCCTCCCATTTGGGTTTTCTGCAATGTCTTATTTATGGAGCTGCCTTTCAAAACTGTCTGAAAATTTGAACTAGTCCTAGACTGGGAGCAAGATCATTTGATGGGATTAACCATTTACTGTAGATCACATCATTCCAAATACAAATCCATCTGCACTGGTTTCCAGCAGTTTTCCAAGGCCAGCTTGAAGAATTGTCTTTAACCTTTAAAGTGTTGTGTTCCTCTTTAATTTTACCTTTATTAGAGAAAGTCTAAAGTTAATCCCAAAACCTGATCTTACATGGTGAAAAAGGTGAAAGTTCCCCTGAGCAAGCACTGAATCATGTCTGATCCTTTGGTGGGGATGCCGCTTTCGCAATCTTTTCTTGGCAGACTATATCAGGCTGGTTTGCTATTGCCTTCCCCATATATCACCTTCCCCATTTTACTGACCTGGGAAGGATGGAAGGCTGAGTTGACCTGAGCCAGCTACCCGAGAATCCATGATCTTACATAAATTGATGGAAATTTAATTCAGTCTTGCCATTCCTTTTCATCTTCCACTCCACTGTATCTTTTCCATCTTTACATTACTAGTGCATTCATCTGCATTGAGAGAATTTTGCATTGTATATATCAGCACTTCAAGACTCTCTTAGCGCAGTGTTCTGCTCATGGTCCCAAGTACACAGTGTAGAAAGAATTTTGATGAGGACCACATCGGATCACTTTTTTGAAACATTATATCAAGTGATTTAGGAATATTGGTAATGCTAAAGGAAGAAGGAAGGAAGGAAGAATGTGCAAAAACACATGAAAGCTGTCGCAATCACATATTTCTTTTTTTCTACCAGTCTGAGAAAGACCTCTGCAAAACAGAATATTGTAATGACAGAAGAAAACACCATCATGCTGGATTTTTATCTTTTTTCTGCCTTGAAGAACAAAATATCATCTGAGGCAGTAGGAAAAGGATGGGGTTTTCTGAAGATAATGCCTTTGAAAGCGTAATATGAAGAAGGAACAAACTACAGAGTAGAAATGAAAGCCATTTCTAGGCTATTGTTTATGGGATTCATTGTTTTTATATTTCTAAAACATTTGTTTTTCACACTCACAGAACAGTTCTTGTTTTAATAGCATAGACACAGTTACCATGAAAAACTGTCCTACCGAATAAATGCCACAGCCCACTGTCCAACTTGCTGTATAGCCAGTCCTGCTACACCAGAGAGATTATGACCTGCTTGCATTTAAATCACTCCTTTATCAGAATGAGGTAGGATGCAAGAAAGACCTTAGATGAGCAAGCAGGAAAAAGAACAAAGCAGTGAGGAATGGCTGGCGGCCTGCCTAAAGCACTGAACTGAGAGATGAGCTTTGACTCTGGTATGTCAAGGAGCAACTGGAATTCTGTTCTTAATCAATGGAAGATAATATCCCAGAATCCCATGACTCTATCTGACATAGGCTGGGACATCAGGTTCCCTTGGTGCACAAGCTCATAAATACCCTCCTGATTCCCTTCAATAAGCACAAGCTAGAGGTTAATGCTCTAGGGATGTTTGATTCCCTGCTGTTTTAAATAATTTCATGGGAAACCTAATGCAATAGGACACTAGTTTGGAGAGGTTATTATCCTCATCAGATTACACATTTTCCCCCCATTATTTTCTACCAATTTCCTGGCCTCATCAGTCCTCTCTGTTCATTTACTGCAAATGATTCTTCAAAACGACATTCCGTGGTTGGGTGGAGACAGTATTGGAGAAAACGTAATCCCTAATCAGTGGCCTGTCAATGCTAGTAGTAGTGTGAATCTTTCTTCCACCTTCTGCTTGCTTGGTTGTCCAATTCATTGTGTTTGTTGTCATTGAAAACATATTTCCTGTCCTCTGGCAAGGAAGTTCAGAAATACAAGCTTAAGTACAGTGATGGAAGATGCAGAATTGCCCAAGGGTGCCTGTGAGGTCTCCAAAGCCTATTAAGCGCCATCCAACCCTGGATAGAACAAAACAGGACATGTTTAAGACCTACTAATATAGGGTAAAAATAACACATGCTGGCCATTATACTCTATTTCTGCTCTTGTTGTGCCACTGTGTTCCTATAAGGCTGTAGTATGTAAATCTTGCCTGGACTTTTATGGTCTACAAGTGGAGCAAGATGTAGGTTTCAAATTAACCTTTCCATTAGCACTAGCATTCAGCAAAAATGAGGCTTTGTACAATCCTTACTTTAATTCTGTGCACATTACTTCTATGCCAAACCCAGCTTAAACAAACAAGTGCATTACAAGACAGCTGGTGATGGTTATGCTGTTACATAATTTTTATAAATCTTAATCTTTCTCACGTGTGTGTGAGATATACACATATACCTATGCATATGCATACATACACTCTCACACACACTTTTAGTCTTCTATGATTTTTCATGACTTAATCTGTGGCTGTAGTGTTAGTGAGATTATTAGCAAAGCACCAAGATTCTTTCTGATTCCGACAAAAACTATAAATCCCACAAGGGGGTTAGGAAGAAAATGAAAAGTGGCAGGAGGAAACTCTCTGAAGTGTGATTGCAAAAGATGGTTATAATTAAATGATCTGAAATTTTTATGAGATTTCCCTTCAAGGGGCAGGGACAAGGTAGGCCAATCTAAACAGCCACTCCCAACTGATCTTACTCAGAGGAAAGTGGGTGACAGTCTTCCAACAACAGTTTGCCTAAGGACACATTTAACTGGCAACATAATATAGGGGGGGTTCATCAGTCATTTGTGTTTCAATTGCTCAATATAACACAAATTTTGCCACTCTGAACAATGAGAGTGTCTGCTAGCTCGGAGCTCTTGCATTACCTAAGAACCATTTTTTAAAAATGTGTTTTGAAGTTTGAACTAATGATGTGAATGACATTAAGTGAGATTGCCAAATACTGGTAATTTACTTTTGTCGTCACATTAATGTGGGCCCACCTGTGATGAATTGGAAACTAAATAAGCACATCAGTTCTAATTAGATAGTTCATAGGCTGGATTTAGTTAAGCAGCAGAACTGATTTTCAAAAAAACCATATTCCCAATATAATCCTCTTATTTTTAATTTATATTTCATGCTCTTTTTATTATTTTTTTAAAATTCATTTTCACCATAATTGGGGGGCATATTTTTTCTGTTAACATGCATTAGTTTTACCCTAACATTCTATTCTACTCATTTTTAGGGTGGCTGAAAGATATTCAAACACTGAATATTTTTAAGGAGTCAGATAAGAATACCAGTTCTTGATGGACTAACTGATGGTTACATCACTGATACTTAATTGTTTTTTTAATATTGCAAGTTATGATAAGTGGATAATAAGGAAGTAGACAGCAACATGAATGAGTGTCCTGTCCTAACCTTCCTGGCTACAGAAAACAGAGAAGTAGAAACCCATGGGTTAAAAACTTTTTGCTGATACAGCTGCTACAATAACAAACTTTCTGAAGTTAGTTTATTTGTCTGATACTTCTGCAACTGAAATGATGCTAAATTTGGATGCAAAACTGTCAGGAAGCTGATTTTTCCTCAAACAGTAAATATTCATGATGAAAATCTGTCTGTTGTTCTCCAGAAAGTCATTGGGCTAATGGGTTCTCTGTCCCATCTTTATTCTCTCATGAACATTAATAGGGTAATCAAGAGCAGGAAAATATTTGGAAGTAAACTGCCCTAAAATAAAATAATTATTAAAAAGCTAAAACAACAATTCTCATCATCAGCCAAGTATAATGAATGCAATAACGAACAGAGAGTGAAAAGCAGCTAATGATACTGTACATATCATGGAGTATTTCAAGAAAAGCATTTCCAAGCAGCAATACAGTAGAATCTCAGTTAACCAGAACTCAAACAACCAGCACTCTCAGGCAACCAGCAAAAAAGAAGAAGAAATAATACATTAAATAAAAATTTAAATAAAATCATTTTTTAGCGGAAAGTAAGTTTAAACTTGGCCGATCAGATCCCCCTCCAGCAGAAAGGCAAGCCCAAACCTGGTGTGCAAACATGTGTAGACAATCACACTTTGGACCTCAGTTATGTCCCAGAGCAGATATGAACATGGAGGGCATTTTCATCTGCCCTTTGCTGTGGTCAAATGATTTTTAGACCCAGATGAGATTGACAGCTACCTAAGAACTCTGTGAGGTGAATGAACTGATTATGATCGTGGACCCCAGCACCTTTTGGTTCTGAATGGTTTCCAGTGGCACTTGGGGATATCTACAACAATCCTGCTGGCAACAGAAGGTGACCTGGGTATTTGTCATGATTGGTCCCAAGTTTGTTCTTCCTTTTGGCCAACCCCAGTTGGTTCCTTGATTTCTCAAGGACCTACAGTTGATTAAGCAGCAGAAAAGATATCTATGAATCTGACTGAGCACAAGTACAGTATGAGAACATATTTGAGCCTGCATCATTGTAATTAGGGAGGTGAAGGGTAGTTGTCTGGCGTCCCTGTGTTTTGCGGGGTGGGCAATTCCTTTTTAGAGAAAGGGCAACAGGTAGATCAGTCTGGCTGCTGTGTCAGCACAGCATTTTGCTGATAAGATCACTCAGGTTCACTCAAGTCTTGAATCCTTATGGGTGGAGTTCATTGTGGTATTTGGAACAACATCTTGCCAAGTTATCTAGGACTCCTTCTGTCTTCCTCAGCAAGCAGTGGTGGTGGGAGAGAAAAGATCAGCCAAGCAGTTGCTCAGTTACAAGATACCACAGAGTTTAGGCCTCTCCCCCTTTGCTTTTTAACAAGTATATGACACCTCTTGGAGAGGTCATCTGTCAATTTGGGGTACAGTATCATCAATATACAATTCCTCTCAGAAATACACTGGCAAGGGGTGGAAGATGGAATATCTCATTGTAAACTATGGACCTCCACACCTATTGATGACAAAGAAAGAAAAAGGAAATCCATTTATATTATGCTTGTACTCTGATTTTTTTATTCTTTGCCATCAAATCAGTGTTGACTTTTAGCAACAACAAAGATAGATTTTTTTCCAGGAGGACCCATCCTCAGCTTGGTCCTTCAGGTCTTTCAATGGTGCACTCATGGCTACTGTAGATGAGCCAACAACTCTTGCTGCTGGTTGTCTTTTTCTTCTCTTTTCTTCCACCTTTCACAGCATTATCAACTTCTCCAGAGAGCTAGCTCGTCACATAATGTGTCCAAAATAGGATAATTTGAGCCTGGTCATTTGTGCTTCAAGTAAGATCTCTGGTTTGATTTGTGTAATGGTGTGTGGGAATGACCTTGGGAAATAGGAGGAAGAGTTGCAGACTAGACAACAGTCAGACAAGCAGCAGCTGAATCTGCAGAAGGAATGTGGGCATGGCAAACATCTCAGAAGGGATCCTCCCTAGTTTCTTTGGGCCTTCACTGGATCCCTATTTGATTCTGAGTATAATTCAAAATACTGTTTTTGGCCTTTAAAGCTATACGTGGCTTGGCATCAGAGTACTTGCAAGAATGTTTTCTCCATCCAATTTCAACTTATCCAATTAGTGTGTTCCAGGAGAACATGCTCATGTCCCCCTGCTTTCCTGAGGTAAGGGGAATGGAGCCATATATGCATGCCTTTTCTGTGGGTGCACCTACCTCTTGAAACAACTTCCCTCCAGAAATATGGATCTGTTCCCACTCTACTGGCTTTCCACAAGTGATTAAAAATGAGTTATTTTGGAGACCCTTTGGGGTGAGGAGCTGACCCCATCATGGAATACTTTATTATATTTTTGTTGATACATATGAACTCCCAAGAGTCTTTCTGACTGCAGTAGAGTATAAACCCAGTGCATATATACATACATACTATTCGCCATAAGTTTTATGACAGATGGGTGCTATAGTTCAACCATCACACTCCACCTATCCCATAACCATCCGTATTTACCCAGAAGGTCTGACTGAGTTTTAAGAAACATATTCCCAAATAAATATTGCATTCTTTATTCATCTTCACTGTTTTGTTTTCTGACTAGTTATTGTTGAGCAAGTTGTACCTTTTTTGCACAAATACTTTGACCACTGTTTATATTGGTTCACACCAAAATGGGTTCTATGATAATTAACACATATAACTGCACATTATGGAGATAGGTTCTTGAAGAAACTGTTCTTGAACAACTCAACCTTGTTCTTGGGATATCTTTTCCCAAAAAGACAAGTTTTCTTGGCCATTTCACAATCTCTCTCAGAATTAGGTTGGCAAGGGGTGAGGCAAGGTCAAATAATCTTGCTGTAAATTATGGAGTTCCAACACTTATTGATGACCAAGAAATTAAACTTACACTATGCTGTGCTCTCTAGCACTATCAAGGAATTTTATTTTAAAATATCTTAAATCTCAAGAAATATCAGTTCTCTGAGCAGGAATATATCATAGTCAATTTAGTACTCACCACTCTGTTTTTCAATTAGAATTTTGAATCATATTCCTTGATTAAGAACAAGCAATCAATCATAATTAATTAGTTTAAATGTTCAACCGTTAAAATCATTACCATTAATTAAAAATAATTATCTGTATTTTGGCTGCACTTCATTACCATTTCAGTGAATGCTTTACTTAACTGTACCTTTTGTGAACTACAGGACTGTGGGGAATAAAAGCAACATGGTAGTTTGTGTCATTATTCCCATCATAGAGCTTTCAGCACCACATATCTTTTTAGTCATTTAATTTAGTATTAATGCCATATTTGGCCCAGCATACGGAAAAATGCCTTTTTTTTTAGAAAAGGAATGTGAAAAAGAATAAAAAAGAAATGGAAATGGAAATTAATATCATTCATATCTATCTATCTATCTATATCTATATATCTATAATACATTGCGTTCCTTTCTCACACCTATATTGAAAACCTGTTTAGCACTACATACTTAATTTAAAGAGGAAAAAGAATATTAAAATTTCTTTACAAAGCACTATTTATAAACAGGGCCAACACAAGGCATTTTGTGGCCTGAGGTAAAGGGCAGGAAGTCATCTTCCCCACTCTTAGTTGAATCATAATCAATACTGGGATGGAATATTTTTCTCCAGTGTTTCTATGGAAGCAGCCTACCTTGGCTGAGAAGTGTGTAGCCTAGGTTGTGTGGCAGACCCATGTGGTCAGCTACAGCACTTTCTTGATGATGTGGTGTGTGAGCAGCTGTTAGACTCTTTTCCCCCTTCCTTGGAGGCCTGAGAAATGCTTTATGTGAAAGGTGCACAACAGCTTCTTTTTATGATGCTTGTGGCAAAGAGAAAAAGACTTTATTTTTCCTCACCTCAGTTCTGTGTTCCCAAAGTTGCTCATGCTTCCTCATGGTTTCCATCTACTGTACATAGCAAAAATAATGTACCTTAAACCTGTTTCAGGATTAGTTTTAATAATGGACAGGTCAGACAGAACTTGCAGAAATTCATTCAATATATAAATGCATCCATGCGATTAGCTTCATGTTTCGTTGTGCTCTGAGGCATGAAGTCAAGTACCAAGCTCTGTAACTCAAGCTCCCAAACTCTTCGGCACAGACAGAGTTTTAGTGTAGCTTGAACAAATAGAAAGTCCTTAAAGCAGGATCTGATTCACCTATAGCTACAGTGACCATGTCCTTTATTATAAAGGACAGTCCTTTATTTCAAAGCTGTTCTTTAGATTATTTATTTATTTATTTAATCTTTATTATTTATTTTTCAAAAATTCATATTTGTCCTTTATTTTGGTCATTTAACTTTTACTATACAAATAGTACTACTTAATGCACAGTCTTCATGAGAAAAATAGAAAAATTGAAGGACTTCTGGGGAAGAAATGGCAGACTGAAGATGGCTCTGCAAACAGTGGAACCGATGACCGTGGCAATAGGAAGAGTCGGTGCATAGACTGGCTCTTTGATAATCCCTCTCCAGACAAGGAGAGGACTTGAGATTGCCCAAAAGTGCTCCAGATGATTGCTGCTTGCAAGGAGACCACAAGACAGCGATCTCCTGTGGTTTGGGAGGCCCTCCAATGGTCACTCATGTTCTGGTCACCTCACAAATGAACAAATTCAATGTACTGGACAAGTGGCTGCTCTTAAGACCACTTGGAAACTACAGCTGGTCTAGTATGTAGTAGAGTGGGCAGTAAAGGACAAGCTTCGGTATGCCCAAGTGACACCGCTGTTCTGTGAAACTGCATTGATTGCCAGTTAGATTCCAGATGCAATTCAGGGTTCTGGTTATCTCCTAGAAACCCCTCATGGTATAAAGCCTGGTTATCTGGGGGACCATCCATCTTCAATAGTTTCTGTCTGTCGTATAAGATTGAGCAGGGTGTGCTCTAGATCCCTTCGACCAAACAATGCCATCTATTGGGACTTAGGAAATGTGCATTCTCTGATACAGCACCTGCCCTCTGGAACAGCACACACACACACACACACAGACAGGGAATCCTTATGGTTCCCACTCTAATTATGTTAAAAAAATTGTTGAAAACCTAGCTGTTCCCCCAGGCCTTGGGACAGGGTATGTCCTAACAGGCAGGAACCACACTGAGATGAGGAATAAGTCTCTAGTGTTTTATTACTGCTACATTAGATAGAAAATCCTAACAAACTGAAGAAGCATGAGAAAACCCATACAGATAAACCCCAAAAGTCAAGGCGGGTCTGATCTGTGTCTCTTTGAATGGCTGCTCAACTCCACACTACTACGCATGCGTTTTCCCCCCTGGATAGGGGCCCCTTCCTCACCATCAGTGCTCATGACAGGGTAGTATTGAGTCCCTGTAGAATATTAACTTATTTTAATAAGAGCAAAACACATTATAGTCATGGTTCAGTGAGACTCACAGAAAGCAAACTTCAGAAAGGGGCTTCAAACTTCACTGCTACAACAAATGAAAACTATGGTTTCAAAGCCCGTTTGAATAAAAAGGCTAAATCTTGTGCAGTCTGCCTTTTCCTCCCAATGGTTCAATGCAGAACACTGAAAAAGAGAGGTGATTCAAAAGCTGCCATATACTTACAGTGAACTCTTGGAAAAAACCTGAACTGCTTCAAAGTAGTGGTCGGGGTGGGGGTGGGGGTGGTGTCCTCTGTTTTCAGTATATTCAGTTAATGAAGGTTCTCCGTTATGTAGTCACAAAAGGAAGGAGAATCCAAGTCATAGTGTTATAATAATTGGGGGCAAGACTGTTCAGGAAAGCAGTAGCTTAGCAGAACCCTTGGTAACTGCAGCTGGAATGTCAAAATGCCCTACCCTTGCAAGCAAAGGCAGATTCTCTTCTACTGAAAGGCAGATGCACCAAAGTGCTCTCAGAAAGCAACATAAACTACTTCCTGAGTGATAGAAGCTCTACCATCGGTAACTCCTCTCTCTAGGTGGAAATAGCGCAGATCTAGCCTTTTGAAATTACCCTCCAAATTTGTGGGCAGAAAAATTGGATATTTCTCCACTGGGTGGAGAAATAATCAATTTCTGGACCCCCCCCCCCCATCTCACTGGTAGCAGTAGCATCGCTTCTGAAAGAAATGAATAGGAGGTGCTCCTTCCTAGAGCCTTTTCTTGAGATTTAGGGAAACTGAAGTACAGGAAGTCAGAGAAGCTGAAAAGATTATTGCATAATGAAAGACAGGACATTCACTCACATCCCTTGGAAGCCTCATAATTATAAGTGCCCCATACACCACATAGTATAATTTCTTCAAAATTCTCTTCTTTGAGATGATTTTGAAAGCAAATTCTCTTTCATTAAACCAGTGTTTCTCAACCTTGGAAACTTTAAGATGTGTGGACGTCAACTCTCAGAATTCCCCAGCCAGCCATTCAACTGTTCTGAATGAGAACTGGTATGGAAAAAATGAGGAATTTCTCTGTCTGGAACCAGGGGAGAAGATGGCAAGTTTGCTCACAGTTTACTTCCACTTTTTTGCATGGACGTGTCTCTTTGTCTCATCTTGCTTCTCTTAGCCTTACCCTTGCCAGCAAGTAGACTTCCCCAAAGTGCTGGTATCTTCATTTTAATTTCCCTTCCAACATAACAATGCTGGTACAGTACCTCCATTTTAACACTCCCCCTGTCCTGCCCAAAAGTGTCTCTGGGACTCTGAAGGAAAGGTGTTCACTGTATTTCTCTACTGGATATCATCAGAGAACTGAAATGTTGGGCACCAGCAGGAGCGCTTGCTAGTGACTGCTTCTGCTGCTAGTTCCTGCCAGTCTTACAGTAACAGAACGGGAGGCAAAGCAGTGGGCATCTGAAGGGCTTAGGACTGACTGACTGACACTGTCATTCTCCTGAGGCTGGAGCAGCTTGCAAGAATCACGAGAAGGCGGCTTTTCCTTTTCATGCTTGATTTAGGAATCAGCCAGATGGGTAGAAACTTTTTTGTGCAACTACCTCTTGGATATTTCATCCAATTATGTAAAAAATTATCCAGTATCTCTGACTACCCAGATTTCACAATACATTACTCTTAGGGCTTCAAACACAAATTATTGAAAGTTACGCTGTGCTGATTTTAGACTTGCAAGTCTCAAATATGTATTTCCTTTGCAAAATAAGTGTGTTTCTACCTTATTCTCAGAGTGCTTGAGAATTTTTTTTTAACTTTCTTTTAGTGGTATATTTGATCTTATATTATTGATAAGGCTCTGAAGGTGCTAGTGTTCATATTGTTTCCTTTTATAAGTGTTTTTGTTGGTCTAAAGTTTATCTGGTTATGCAAACTTTCCAATCTGACTAAGTCCAATGGGGGTCCCCCCATTGATGTCTTTCCCTGGTATTTAATTGAAATTTGGATTGCTTGGGAGGTTGCACTTCGTTAGATTGTTCAATGATTGTTCAATGAAAGACAGGACTTTTACACATGCACACTTTGGCCACTAGTGAGTTCAAGAATACCACTCTCCACTCTTGAAAATTTCATCAACATTTCTCCTTTGACATACATAGGCAAATTCTCTTTTGTCAAATTGTTGGACAGCTAAAAGGAAAAAATGCAAGATAATTTTCCTGCATGATAGCAGTCTGGTCTAGTGGTTAAGGCAACAGGCTAGAAACCAGGAGTCTGTGAGTTCTAGTCCTGCCTTAGGCATGAAAGCTGGCTGGGTGACCTTGGGCCAGTCACTCTCTCTCAGCCCAACTCACCTCACAGGGTTGTTGTTGTGGGGAAAATAGGAGAAGGAAGGAATATTAGATATGTTTGCTGCCTTGAGTTATTTGTAAAAATAATAAAGGTGGGATAGAAAATAAAAAATAAAAAAAATTTGAAAGGAACTCAGAGAGATTCCCAGAATGCTATGGTTGAAGAATTGTAGCATACATAGATCTGTTTATGGCCCAAAGGTGCATTTCATACTATTGCTGATTTGTGCAGAAGCAGTACTATGAAGTTGATAGTTGATACTAGACTAACAATCTTTAAGTTCCATGTAACATTTTACTTATTTCCATTGTCATAATTTGTGAACTTTAGGAACTTCTTCAACATACCCTCATATGTTATAAATATATGAGTTGTAAAATATCATTGTTACAGGCTTAAAAGTAACATAATTTATGGTATTATTCATCAGGTCTGATGTAATGAAAATTTTCAGATGTAATGAAGAATAGTTTTTAAAATTGTCACACTGTCTATTGAGCCTGATATTTCAAGAAGACAAACTCTTGTCAATAGAATGAAGTTTCAGTTATCAAAGTCTGAATTATAGTAAATACAATCAAGTTCCCTGAAATGTCTGATTCTTTTCCAGTTGCACCCATAACAAAGAGTCATCAAACAATTCAGTTCATAGATTGTGAATGGAATCTTGTAAGTTGTGAATAAAATGTGAAATATGTTTAATTTATACATCTGGTCCTGTACAAGCTTTTAACAAGGCTAACTGATAGAGAAATAATACCTTAAAACAAAGCTGAAAGAACCAGCTGAAGATCTGAGGATCTGAACATATGATGCTTGCCCTAAAAACAAATGCCTTGCAATGTTCAAATTTCCAATCCTTTGTCCACTCTTCAAGTGTTACATTTGTCTTCACCATAAGAGGTTTTATAAAACTGTAACTTTATAGATGAGTCAACCCACAAATATATGTTGACATCTAAAATCACCTCTAGTCAAGCATGTCATATGGTGACACTGGTTTGTCTGTTTCACAGACAAAATATCCTTTAAGGATTTAAACAATATTCTAACAGGCAGTGACAAAGACTGTGAGGTCCCAAAAAAGACTGCCATGTCAGGCTTACTTTTCTGCTATTCCATTCAAAATGCTTTTCAATTTGGGGGAAAAAAACTGCCGGAGTCTGTAATTGGTACCCAGTTTATGATTGTAGCATGACATTGAAAACCCAACAATTATATTGTCACCTGTTATTATGCAATGAAGGCAACATAGTGAATATATTTTAATGAACTTTTCAAGTGACAGTAAAACTGGCCAAAATCTGGTGACAATAGTATCATAGATGTTTTCCATGTTTTGAATGAAAAAGGAGGTGTTTCAAAGGTAAGCATTGCTGTTTGTGGCACCTTAATCACTTTTTATTATTATTTTTAAAAATCTGGAAACAGCATTGCTGGAGTGCTTAGGAAGAATTTCTAGCATTCAAGGAGACACTCTGGTATAGCAGTTGTGGAGTAGGAGTGGGGAGATCTGCTCTCAGTCCTAGAAACTCATTGGGTAAATGTGGGCCAGACACATGCTCTTGCCCAAAGTACCTCATAGATTTATTTAGATGAAATAAGGAAGATCCCACAAGGAACCCTTGGAGGAAAGATAAAATATAAATCTAACAAATGAATTAATGAATTAAATTAATCAAGAAAGTGAGCAGCCAAAAACGACAAAGAAACCTACCTTTTTGCTGAGAATACAATGCAATTTTGAAAACAGTGAGTCTTAAACATCTCTGGAGGCTGCTTCTTTCATCCAAATTATGACATGTACTCCCTTAAAAACAAATGGTATAGAAAAGAGATGTAACCTCAAGAATAATAGGTACTTTGTAAAAAAAAATAAGGGAGTCATATGTATTTATCAGAACAAAGCATAAGCTATAAATCTTCATATATCAACTTTACCACTGGCAGGCTGTTTCAGTCATTGTAGAATTTTCCTCCTGCCTTCTGAAGAGCTCTCTTTTCTAGAAGAACAAAAAAGAAGGGAACACACTTAACCTGACAAAAACAAGTTAGCAACAAGGTCAAGTAACAATGTAATGGGCCACCAATATACTATACAATATTGTTTACTAGTGTTGGATGTAGAATTATAAAAACATACATAAAGTACAATAGTAACAATAAAAAAAATGCAAAAGGCCCCAAACAGCCAATATATAAGAATAAATACAAAGACAAGGATAATCAAGCAACCCTACTAGCAAACATCCAAAACCTTTCATCTACCTAACAGCCTAACATCCTAACAACCAAAAACACTTTCATAGAAAACATTAAAGATGGTGTCACTATCTCTTCCTTATTCTTATTCTTGGTATCTGGTTCATCCTTGTTTTTCTCACAAGATTATTTGATTAGGGCATTTGGAGACCCAAGAATAAATGAGAATTATGACTGTTTGGTAAGTATCTTCTTAGAAAAATCTGCTTGTTTTGAATATATTGTTTAAGCAAAGGTCTGTTCATATATATACATGACAGCAGAAGGAATGCTAATCTAAAAAGCATGATTGATTTGACTGATCATGTTGAATGACTGAAAAAAATGGCAAAATATACAAGGGTGATAAGAGGTTCTAAATGTAAGACAGACCAGTTTTTGATAGTGTCAAGAGTAGAGCTTAGGAAAGAAATGGATGAATGAAAAAGAAAGAAGTGAAAAGATTAGTGAAAGTGGTTGCAAAAGAAGAATAGATGAGAACTTTATGAAAAACTATTAGAAGATAGCTCATTCTCCAACAGAATGGAAAATACTGATTTAGAGAGCATGAAAAGGTGTGAATTACGGATTATTTTATGTAAATATGGAATGTAAAGTTGATTTCTAAATGCAATAAGAACAGTATGCAATGGAAATAAAGAATGTATAAATGGAATGCTTAGCAAATGGTTGAACACTGAGCAGGGATTATATCAAAGATTTGTGGTATTTGGCTGCTTAGTATATTATGGATAAATCAACAAGAAATACTTACGGTGTTTTAGAGGTGTTTTAGTTGGATTTATGTGCACTTTTGTATGCAGATGATGCCTAGTTGTCAGCTGAAAACGCAAATGATTTACAGTGAATGTTAGGTTGTATGATGCAACAATAAGTATGGCTGTGCAAATTAATATATCATAAACCAAGGCAGTTGGTCAAGTGGGAAAATGGAGTGATATATATAAATGGTGATAAACTAAAGCCAATAGATGAAAATGTGTACTTTCCTAGAATGTTATTAAAAATGGGGAAACAGGCAGAGAAATATTAAGATGTGCAAATATTGGTAAAAATATGGGAGATAGTATATAGTGTACACCAAATGTAATGGATGCAATACAATATTATAAAATATAGTGCCAAAATTTGGTATATCATGAAGCTTTGGGTTCTTGGGAAATGATCAGACAGTCATAGACACACACAACTTCATGTGAATTTTTCTCCTTTTATTTCTAGCATCAACAGAGAATGCAAAAACTCTGGCTTGTTTTCAGCTGTGCAAGACTAATTATGTAGCCTTCAGTTATAAAAATACTGTAAATAGCAAGTACTTGATTTATTGCCTACAGTATTTAGTCAAGCATACCTAGATTAGCTATCTCAGCCTGCAAAGAAAGGCTTTTCCTAAACTTATGTGTGTGTTTGTGTATGTGTATCTTGAGCTTGTGTGTGTGTGTGTGTATAGTTCTAAAATCCTTGTTCCCCCCCTCCCCCGAGTTAAACCAAGAGCAATAATTATGCTTAGCTGGCAATCCCTCAGGTGAGCAGCATGGCACATTCCATCCATATTTTTTTATTCAATTGTCTTCTCCCAGGCTGCTTTGGAATACTTTGCTGAACTTGTGTCACTCTAGAATCATGGCAACTAAAGCTGCTAAAATCCATCTTGGTTTGCTAGCCATTTTCTTTCTCCTCTTAATTCCAACAACTTTCACTCCAAGATGAATTAACTTTTCTTCCTCCCAGCACATCAGCCTCTTATCACTTCTTCTCCCCACTGGGAAAGTTTCTGTATAAATGTAATTGCTTATTTCCTTAGTTCAACACTTTTCTGATGTCAGTTTCTCAGCTTGCCCTTATCAAAGGTGGAGCCTCTGTTGGTGAGTGCTGGGTCTCAGGAGAAGAGACTAAAGATCTCTAGAACTATCAAAGGCTGAAGAGTTCTAGGATGCCAGAAGGCATTTAATGACTCCAGAAATAGGCGCTTGGTGGGTTCTAGAGGTGGTGCTTGGCAGCAACGACCCAGAGAGAAAAAGTCAGTGACAGGGGACAGGACACAGTGGTAAAGTCCAGAGAAGGCAGTGTTTGGCAACCAGCTCAGCGAGCAGAAATTGAGGAGTTTGACTAGTGTGACTCAGCTAGCAGTGAGAGGAGCCAGTGGTAAGGCAAGCCAAGAGACACCAAAAAGTGAGCTAGAGTTCTGCCAGGAGCAGCCTAGCCCAGCTAAAAGAAGCCAGAAGCCTTTAATTTTTTGCCTTTCTATTAATTGCTCTTTTCTGTGCTCTGCACAATGTTGCTTACCCTGAAAGGGAATAGTGTGATGGGTGTGTATGTATGCATGTATGCAAGCTTGGTATCACTTAATGTTCACACTGGATTCATGAAACACTAAGCCAGTTTTTATTTTAAACAAGGTTTAAGAAACAAATAATAATAGTCCAGTTCATAACATAGAATAATAAATCATAGTAGATATAACGCACATAGCTTGATTAGCATATGCTAAGTCATAATGTGACTTGTTTTGTTTTGGCTTAGCATGATGTGTGAACCTGGTCTTAGAGAGTGCTAACAGTTAATAACCTCTCAATGACTTTTCACTATGATTAGTTTTTCTTCAATACCATCTCAGCCAACAGAAGCAGGAATATCTTCCTTCTTCCAACCACTCCTGCTGCTTTTGGTTTGTAGGATTATTCATTCTGAGGATACCTGCTGATGTTCTCTGGTCAGAATTAAGCTTCAAGGCCTCTGGTGCTGGGCTAAGGTCCCTTCTTCACCATAAATACGTCCTACTCATCTCAGCCACCAGTTCTGGCTTCTAGGTCTTTGTCTAGTGTCAATATGACTACTTGAATTTACATTTGTGATATTCCTTCAGAATTGAACTTTCTTCTCTTCAGTCATCAACCAGAAAAAAATTCTGATGAATAGTCTTCTAATTAATCATATTCTTTTTTGTCCAATTGAATCCAAATTATCCAAATTAGCAGCATGAAGACTTTCTTCCATAACAGCCACAACCAAGATAGTCTTAAGTCCAACATACTGTACTAAAAATGGACCTCACTGTCACTTCAGTCAGAGTGACTTTTAGAACACAAATGTTCTAAAATGCACACCACAGATATTAACTCAGAGTTTATTCCAACATGTATTATTGACAGTAGAATGGCTGTTGACATCCTGTTGTTATAAGTATATTGCTTCTATTTAACTCTTTGCAATGTTAAGGTGCATTGCATGTTAAATACAATAATTGACTAATGCCTAAACTATTAAGGGGTAGATTATCACCCAGTTAGACTACTGTAAAGTCCTCTGTTTGGAAACTTCAATTGGTTCAAAATGCAAGTGTGTGTGTGCTTTCTGGCTTGCAGCCCTGGGAGCATATAACACTGGTTTTACACATTGGTTGCTCATTGGTTCCTGGGTATAATTTTAGGTGTTTGTTTTGACCTATAAAGCCTCTTATGGCTTGGTGCCCAGATACCTGCAGGACCACCTACTCCAAGCAATACCAACCCAATCTGTTGGAACAATTAAGAAAAAAATGAACATATTGCATATTTTTGAGAGGTCTGTGGGGCTGAAGCAAGATGTTTTTTGTGGCAGCATAATGCTGTGGAACAGCCTCCTAGCAAGGATCAGGCAAGCCTTCCTGGCTGATCTTTTGGAAATTGTTGAATTATTCCTACCAATAATAATAATAATAAAAAATCCCTCTGAAACAATTTCCTCTGAGTTTATATTTGATGCTATATTTTCTTTCCTCTTTCCTTTATATTGCTTTATTTTTGTTGCCTTTAGGCCAGTTGTAGTTTTTACCATTACATTTGTTAGTTTCTGTTTATTTTACATCTAACCTTGGATGTTTTAAATTGTTTTATTTATATTCTCTGTAACCTGCCAAGTGTAATTTTGATTGCAATGAGGTAGAAATACATTGAATAATAAATAAATAAATAAATTTTACTACCACAGCATTTTATAACCAAGTTGAAAATATTTAACTTTCAATATGCACCTATTATTGGGAAAGGTATGTGAACAATTGTCTCCACATGGTGATCAGGATTCTACTACTGGTGCTGCATGACTACCTTGCGAAGACAGGTTAGGCTCAGTAGAACAATTCTTATTCAGAACTGCTGACTGCTGCTTTTCTTCAGCTTCTAATTATTTATTATAATTATGTGTATATTTCTTGTTTCTCAAGGGAGTGGTTAAGGATACACACCCTTTGGTCATTTAGAAAGTAGCACCCACATATCCCTTCTCCACATAGGCCCTGTTTCCACAACATGCTTAATCAGATCAAGAGGACAGGGGTTAGTATGTTGTAGGAACACCTGAACTAGACCAATCTTGCAATGAATTAAGCTAACGCTATCCAATTCAGCTATGTTGTTGAAACATCAAAGCCCAGTCAGTAACCCCATTGTGAATCCTCCAAGATCTGGAGAGAAAGAACCACTGAAAAACTAAGCATCCCCATTACAGAACTCATTGACAAGGTCTGGTAGAACTAAACACACCTGCCCAATTCTGATTGGCTGCAGTTTCTGAGCCCTGCCCACAGCTGCCTGCCTGGTCAATGTGGAGGAGGCCAGTGATGTCATGAAGATACTAAGCACTTCCTGGGAAGAGTAGATGGGGGCATGGTATTTCCAAAACAGCAACTTTTGCTGTGGTTAGTGTGATTAATTGCTGCCAGAACCACCAGTAAGGAGATTTGATGTGGTATGTTCTTGACTAGAGAAGTATGTTGTTGGAAGAGACAATGAATTTATATTATTAACCATTTTGGATAAAAATTGCTCTTCATAGATTTTTCAAATATTTTGTATTTAGACAACCTGCTTTTACTGCAGTGGAATCACATTAGTATTTTAAAGGGCACTTTTAATGTTTTATTTAAAAAATATGCACGTGAGAGGCAAGTTGATTGTAATACTCAAGCAGGCAAGAAAATAAGTGGGTGGACACATACTGGAGTGAGTAGAACATTTTGTGCAGCAATGTGTTGCTGAATTCACAATTCATGAACAAATACTATAATTAACATATTGCCATTATCAATCAGTATAACTGAATGCAGGATTATAATATCTGGCAGAGGAATGATGGTCTTGTATAGAGTCCAGTCCCAGCAAGTACAATATGGCAGTGTTACCAAATGACCATTACGGAGAGAAGAACTTGGTATTCTGGGTGTGAGCTTTCTTTTTCCACTTAAGCCCCTTGGTTTCTATTGATTCCATTGGCCTCCATTCAATTTAAGTTGGCATGTGCTGTTGCTTAGCAACAGCATGCAGTCTACTTTTGTACTATCCCATGGAAATGCTGCTTGTCTGGAACATGACATTCAGCAGTATGGCTCAATTAAAAATATTTTCTGAAAGAGCACTTTCCACTTCTGCCACTTGGATAGCCAAACGATCTTCAGGTAGAAACTGTATTGTCATTGTATCCTGGAATGACCCTTATATGCAAAAGAGGTAAGCCAAGACCTCTTCTTGAAATCTTCCAGTGATTCATCCTAATGCTTGTGGCATAAGGAGATTAATCTAATCTTCCCCAACCTCAGGTTCTCAAGAGGTGATGAAGTTCTATCATCCATAATCACATGATCATTCCCAAAAGCATGAAGTCCAAAACACCAAATAGCCAGAAACTGAACTGAGAAGAATGCTGCTCTGTGGAAAGATTGGATTCTATCTGAAATTACTTAGTAATCCCTACACATTTATGAACTAGAAAAGTCTTCTCCAACCCATATTATCTTCAGATATAATACACTACAGCTCCCATAGTATGACTGATCTTGTTAGGGCTGGGAGGTCTATAGCTTTGTGTTTTGGTGGCAAATTATACATTATTGATATTATGTTGTTTGTTCCTCAAAAGTTCGGAGCAAGCTGTTTTTCTCTGCTGGCTGTCAACATGCCAACAGTTGTCAGATTAGTTAATCTGAACCAAGTCAATTTGCACATACTCTTTTGCTGATAGCCGATTTAATAAAAGTTAATGAAGACTTTGCAATCATAATTAAAATGACTTAACTATACAGATTGCATTTCTTCACTGCTTGAATGATTTTTTTTTATTGCTACCAATAATTTTAAAAAATACTTTTTTCATATAGATCATTTCAATATTTGAATTTAGGGTCCTGTGTTCTTGGTGGTCTCTGAGCATATTTTCTGGCACAACAGATACCCACACAACTTCATCAAAAAATGCCTAATGACACAACTGACAGCAACACAATTGATCACAAGTGCAACCTACAAAAAGCATAATGCTCCTGTACATCAAAAACATCTCTAAGACAAACAACAGACTGCTACAACCACTCAACATTATTGTAGCACACAAACCAATAAAATCCTTCCAAAACATCTTAAGCAAACCCAAAGGCCCAGTAACCAAAGAAGAAAAAAACAGATCATCTGCAACATGCAGGAACTATAACAGCCACTATGTGTAGTGTAAAATAAGGTAAAATGAAGATTGCATCCATGAACACCAACTGGCAGTCAGAAGATATGATAAAAACAATTTAATCTCACAACACATGGGCAGACTCAACCACAGTTTCAACAGGGAAGCTGTTAACATTTTAGATCAAGCCAAATCTAAAAACGCTAGGGAATTCCTGAAAGTTTGGCATTCGGATAAATCAGCCTTCAACAGACGCATAGAGATAAATCCCATTTACATACCATTTAAAAGACACAGTCAAAAGGCTAGGAAGGAAACAAACAGCCTAGAACACATCCCCTGCAGCAGCCAACACTCAGAAAGCAGGAAACAGCAACAGCTAAACAAATAGTAGTCAAATCAGGGAACCATCAAGAATGAAGCCACACCCCCACCAAAATAGCAGGGCAACGTACAATATCTACACAGCCAGCAAACCCCACTCTCCCTTGCACTGATTGTGTCACTTAGTTGAATAATGAAATGTCTGCAAGAAAACAATTAAGCTCTGAGAGCATCAAGAACCCAGCATTTCAACTCTGGGTTACATATATTCTCTTCTGCTGGAATTTATGGTGTACCATGTTCCAAGTCTGGTATGTGGAGTCATTTTTATCAAGAAATCTGATTATTCAAATATTTTATTAGGTTGTAAGGACAAATGAATTTGTGCTAGATGATATTGGTCAATATTCTGTAGTAGTACTGGCTACTGCAACTGTATGATTTATCCTTGTATGGATACATCATCTAAATATACATTGAGCAATGAAACAGGCTAAGAAAACCCATGTGTTTATACTAGCAATGAGGTAAACTGTTAAATCATAACCCCTAACTGACTCACAAAGGTTTTCTTTATGAGTAGGCTAAACCTAACAGCTGTTCTATCACATTCCATGTGTTTAAGGCACCAGATCTGTGTTAATAGTTTGTTGATTGTTGTAAGCTTGGTAAATATTTTGTGCTATTACTATGTTTACATATTATTATTCAGAATAACAATTTTTATTTGACAATGGTGAAATGTTAAACTGGATAACCAGTAGATCGAGATTTATTAATCTAATTGGTAAGAGCAGAATATTTCTGTTCTTACCAATTGGCCAGCTAAGATATTAAAATCAGCATAATCTAAAACAAGAGGCAAAACAAAGATAAAGTCAAGAAGATGTACCTGGTTTTTCTTTTTTAGATATATGTCTCCTTGAGTTCTTTGTCATATCTTTTAGTTGTGGCAGAACTCAACATCTTGTTAGCTGCCCAGTGAACTAGTTTGGTTATAAAATAAGATACTTCAGCCAGAGGTATAAAGCCCAAATGAGCTGGAAACTCAATTTCTCTTTCAAACTGATCCACGGTGGAGGCACCAAGCTTCTTTTCCCAAAAACTCACTAGTGTTTCAATCCCTGTTCAGACAAGAATTCAAAGAGAAATAGTCCCAGAGCAGAAAAAAATATACAAATAGGGCTGTTGCCAGTGTCTACTATCTAATGTTGATCTCTCATCTTTGAAATATGAGCAATATTATTGACATTTGTTAGAAGCGTGGGATGATTTAATGGCAAATTACAGTTGTATCAATAGTAGATGTACTTATAAATAATCACGCCACCTTGCTGCTGCTTCGTCCTCTTTTTCCTTCTTTACACAGCTAACTGTTAAAGACATTCAAGAGACCCAATATAAAACATTAAAGCATATTAAAATGTATTATAATTATCAAAATGTAAGATCTTTCAAAAACTGAAGAATGGAGTTTATCCTCTCAGCTTAGAAGGAGGCATATTGTAATAAATTGGGGCAATTACTGAGAACTCTTGATTGCAAGTCACTTGGCAAGCTGAACCTGGGGTAATTATAGCTATATCCCCTGAGACATGTTTCTCAACCTTGGCAACTTTAAGAAGTGTGGACTTCAACTCCCAGAATTCCCCAGCCAGCTTGCTGGGAGTTCCCCAGCATTCTGGGAGCTGAGGTCCATGCCTCTTAAAGTTGCCAAGGTTGAGAAACACTGCCATGAGATGACTTCAATGAGGAAAAGGATCACTTTTAGCTCTGAAGATTATTGCATTATGTGAAATAGAGATGCCAAAAGTCATCCTGGTGGCACCAAAGGCTATTTTAGTGATGATTTCACAGTACTGTCTCATGAAAAAGGGCTGATTTCAATTTTGGAGCAGTAGAATCTCACCCACTCAATATCCTGTGGGAACACAAAAACGGTATTAATAGTCAACTAATAAGAGAGCCAGTTTGGTCTAGTGGTTAAGGGAATGGGCTAGAAACCCAGAGACTGTGAGTTCTAGTCCCGACTTAGGCATGAAAGCCGGCTGGGTGACCTTGGGCCAGTCACTCTCTCTTAGCCCAACTCACCCCACAGGGTGAGTTGTTGTGGGGAGAATAGGAGGAGGAAAGAGTATTTGGTATGTTCGCCATCTTGAGTTATTTATAAAAATAATAAAGGTGGGATATAAAATAATAAATAAATAAATAAATAAATAAATCTCTATTTGTTCCAGCTCAAACAAATCCAGTCTTGCCTATAATAAAGTTCTGACAATATGGCATGAAAGCCAGCTGGTGACTTTGGGCCAGTCACTCTCTCTCAGCCCAACTCACCTCACAGGGTTGTTGTTGTGAGGAAAATAGGAGGAGGAAGGAGTATTGGTATCTTTGCCACCTTGAGTTGTATATGAAAATAAAGTTGGGATAAAAATCTAAAAAAGAATGTTGCCTGCAAACAAATTCATGGGCATAAATGAGTCCTTCAGGATTGTGGCAGTAGGGCATAAATGTGATAAACAAGCAACAACTAAATAAATGTTAGTCCTGAATTCTAGATGTTGAGGACCAGCCATGAAAAGATGTTGTCTTCTTCATATCTTTTCAAAAGCTTTTTGTCTTTGCTCGCAGTATGACAGCTGATTGGTCCTTCCAGTCTGAAATGTGGGTGAATAAGTTAATTTTGGCTTCATCCTTGCATCAGATGGGAACTCATTCCAATGGCTGCTGCTCTTTCTAGATTTAAGCAGTGATGAGTCAGTCAATAATATTCCCAATTTGGCTGAATAAAGAAAGGTGCAGTAGAGATTTTCTAAAAAAAGAACGGTTGACCCATATTTACAATGGAACATTTAATGTTTTCAAGTGCTTGCATGGCTGCACACCTACAATAACTCTTCCCTTTAATTCATCACAGACAAGGGCAAAGCCCTACTAAAGCATTCAAGATTAAGATGTTGGTTTGCATGGGAGGTTTTAGTCCCTCACTGCTATTTTATTTAGAAGTGCTCTTTGTAAGAATAGAAAAGAGATTCTAATTTCCTAGATATACCAGGCAAGCAATCAAAAAATTAATGAGGTCTGTCACCAGGTAGACTTAGCTGATGTCAACGGGTCTCTTTGAAGTATAGGGTTGAACCATTAAAGCTAATAGATGGATGGTATGGATTGAACCACTTAGTCCGTGTCCCTTTTCAATTAGTCTCAAATAAAAATTTACTATAGATTGTGAAGCTGCTGCTAAAAGCCATATTATTTTGTCTCTTTGTCCTATTTTTCAAAAATCTTCTTGTAAACTAAAATGTATGATGTCCATTCTGCCCCTGGAAATCAGGCCACTGATTTAGGAGTCTGCCAGAGAGGGGTTTGGGGGCTGTATGCAGTTTGAGGGCAATTCTAGGTGCAGAAGATACTGAGCTGGATGAATAAACATTTCCTATGGATTATTACTATGAATTTTCCCATCTCTGCTGTAGTTAATTGACTGCACTTGCAGTAGCCTGACCATAACATCTAGGAAGGATGGGGAGGAGGGGGGAGCAGAAGAGGTGGAGAAATATTAACTTTACTAAATGACTAAGGATCTCTTCCTCCTTGTATCTAACCTGGTACAAACATATTCTGTAGCTGCTTTATTCTGCCTTTTCCCCATATTGTCTCCAACCCATATTTGAGTAGTGTTTTAATTTGGCTCTTAAGCAGCCAACAGACCACACTTTTATCATGGGACAATTTGACACACTTCAGTGACTATTCTGTTGGTGAAACTTTTAAGTGATTATGAGGGTATGGAATCTGTCTATTGGCCACTTTAAGCTGGTATGGAAATTGCCCCTCCCTTCTGGGCACTGTCTTCCATGGATATCCTGCTTTAAGCAGCAGGAAAGCCTGATTCTTTCAAACTGTGCTTTCTCTGTCCACACTAGGTTTTTGAGCTAGACTCTGGCCTGGTGACCGGGATCAGCTTAAACAGCAGCTGACCAGTGGTAATGATGGGGATGCAACTTCACAGCCCAACCTCTGACCATGCCTATTGGCTTTTGTCAGGCAGCTCTTTAATATAGGATTAATGTCCTTCCAAAAGAGCACTAAACCCCATGGATCTAGTGCTCTTCTGGAAGAGTGCCATACCTCTGTTCAAAGCCAGTTTGAACAACAGCTGACAAAAATGGTAGGGATGCACCATGAAACAGCAGAGAGAAAGCCAACTAACCCAACCCCTTTCCCTGGGCTTCTCAGCTGTTCTTTGGATGGTCACTCATTCAGGCTGATTTAGAACTCTGAGCTGGGGATTGGTTCAGACTCCTGTTGGATCCAGAACCTCCTCCACCCGTCGCCTGCCTTCTCTCCTAGCCTAGGCAGCTGATCCACAGCCTGAAAGAGGTGTGGAGGAAACAGGAGATGAGTTCTGATAGATAGCTAAAACTGTACCAGTGCTGTGATTGACAGATGGATTTCCCACTAACTGGTGATGTTAAGAAGGAGGGGGGAGACCAGCCTTCCCTGCATGAGAAATGATGACACTATCATTTGGTTGCAAATCAAAACAAAGAGAACTGGAATTGGCAATGGGGGCAACAAAATCTATGCTGGATTAGTTTTTTTCAGGCTCACATATGGGAGGAGAGCACCTGAACTAAAGCATGGAAAAAAGCCTTACTTTAGGACATGGACATATAAATTAAGGCTATGAAATGGTATGAATATTGAATATGAGACAATAATTTTGAATTCTCAGTCTTTTGCATATCACTGCATATAGTGTCATGCATGTGAAATGAAAATTTGTTCTGCTGCCTGGATTGGATTAAAAATTGATAATTTAATAAAGAGTTAACAAAAACAAAACTTTATTTTCTAACACTTCCTCATCATAATCAGATTTATGTTTCTTCTTTACATTTCCATGTTTGTAAGGACAAGAGATATAATGATTTACTATAATTAAATCTCCCTCTACTTGCTTTATCATGACAGATCTTAACTATACATTTTCTCTTTCCTACTGTCTAGAAAATGATGGAGATGACAGAGAGGAAAGATATTGCCAGAGTATCACACAAGTGCCTGAAGGCATATTAATCTCAAAGTAATCTTAAAAACATTAAAATTAATCTCAGCATCTAATAAAACACCAAGTCGTTGAACTGAAGCACCGTAGATATGTTTTTTTTTCTTTAATGGGAGTAACTTCTGTTGGCGAAATAGACTTTCATACCATTTTCATCAGAATATTAAATGAACAAACAAATCTGGCACAATCCAGATGTGTTGGACTACTATTATCATTTTGAAAACTCTAGGCTAACACATCTGGAGACCATTAACCTAGGGATGGCTGTTAGCAAGGCAGCATTATGATTTCTGAGGACCCTAGGTATTTTTGTCTTTGTGGGCCCCTCCCTCCATAAACATAGTAGTATTAAAATCATATTTTGTATGATTTTAAATATTTCCTTCATATTTTAACAGGAAATAGGGGATAATAATATATGTCAACAACAAATATCAGTTGTTGCTGATTAATTACTATCAGCAATGTATTATCAAAGTTACTAAATACTAGTATTCATGCTATGCCTACAAGCTACAAATAAGATAATTGGTTTGATGTTCACATTTTGTGAATTTATTGTCTGGTTTTATTAAAAGCTGTGAACATAAATAACTTTGATTTAATTTTTATTTTTTTCTGATTTTTTTTTAAAAAATAAAACATTTTTGTGAGCCTAGGCAGTGTGCTGATTGTGCCTAATGGTTAAGTTGGTCCTGGCTGTTTGTATGCTTATTGGGGATTAGCCAGATAAAGTTATCTTCTTCCCCATGGCTGGCTGGGGAATTCTGGGAGTTGAAGTTCACACATCTTAAAGTTGCTAAGGTTGAGAAACACTGGTTTAACACTTCAGATAGATCACATTTTGATAAACATTTAGCTCATCAAAAAGTTGTTGATCTCTATTCAGGGCTCTTGTCATAGTCTGAGGGTCTTCTGCTGTATCCATTCCTATACTGTGCTTAGCTTTCTAATAGGGTTTTTTTTTTTAGCATTATGACCAGGGCCGCAACTAGGGTCTGTGTCACCCGGGGCAAACATGGATTCCGCACCCATTTTGGCACACCCCCAGCACGGCGCCTGGGGCACATGCCCCGGTTGCCCCCCCCCCCCAGTTGCGGTCCTGATTATGACACATCCCTCCCTCTCTCCCTTTACAACTGCCATTCTTTTATGCATAAAATGGTCATCCGGTCACTTTCTATGATAGTTTCATCTAAGAGAGAAATGAAGTGACTCTGTTGCCTTGTACGGCTCTTCTTCACAGTTCCTCTTTTGATTCTTCAGGATAGTTAAGCTGTGGAAAAGGCTGAGAAGAGTCCCTATAGGATGAGGCAATGGCACAAGCTTGAAGCCTCCTCACAAGGTCTTCTAGACTATGCCGCTGTGCCAGCACTGAATACCACAGTGTATGTCACCACTTCCCAGGCTGGAAGATTTTCAGTCAGTACTGAGAACAGCCTTCTCTTTCAGCACCAGCCTGAAGTTGTTTGAGGCAGTACATATCATTTTGTTAAGGTTAATCACAGTGTGTCTATACTCTGACAAAGGGAGTCACATCACCTGCATGGCACAAATCTTTAGGCTGACGTAAATCTAAGGTGCTAAGTTGCAGAGGCCTAAAAGTCATACTCTTCACCTTTCCCCTCTGCCACCTTCCTAGCTAAATCACATTATTATTTCTAGGAATATTCAGTTCCTTTTTAGTTGGATACCCAAGAAAACTCTGCTGCATTTCCACCAAGACTTCCTTCTCTGCACAGAACTATGTCTCTTCTTTCAATGATTACATAAGATAACGTATGCTTCTCAGAACCAGTAACTCTTCCCATGCATCAGTGAATACTTTTCATAGAGAAGAATATAATAATCACAGACTTTTTTTTGGAAATATTATGGATGTGACAACTGTAGAGAAATCCAAGGTCTAGGTCTGATTGATAGGTTGAATCCATACCTGCTTTGTTAATTTGTTATAAATAAGTGGTCCTCTGATCCCCTGATATATTTTGGTATTTTCATATTCCAGAGATAGAACTAAAGATGTACTTTGCATTTATATGACTTACAGACTGAACTTCAAATAACTGAACGGCTCTTAGAATTACTGTTCTGATGGTCATGGATATATGTGAATACATTCACAATTTTCAGTAGTTTCTAAAGTGACCAAATGTGACAAAAACAGTTATAAAGAACATCTATCAGACTAGCCCAGCTTTAGATTGGAGTGATGTAGAAATGCTGACTACAGACCTGATCAGGTTAACGGTGACAGCCAGTTTGGTCTAGTGGTTAAGGTTCTGGACTAGAAACCAGGAGTCTGTGAGTTCTAGTCCCGCCTTAGGCATGAAAGCTGGCTGGGTGACCTTGGGCCAGTCACTCTCTCTCAGCCCAACTCGGTGCAGTGTAGACTAGCCTCCTCGTGGTGCACCCCAGGCAACGTGACTTGTCACGGCTAAATAGTCTACACATCTGGCTGCTGGACCTCACAAGGATTTCCCAGCAAGAAAAAGCAGCATGAACACCAAACTGCTATGCCATACAATAAAAAAAAAAGGTTAATGGTTCTATTCTGTCTAGAGGGAAAGACCTTTGTTTTGCATGAAAAAAGTTCCAAGTTGTTTGCATTTCCAGCTTAGACTAGGAAAGATCTCTTAAAACTTGAAGAATCAAAACTGGCATTAAACTAGGAAGTTTGAATGTCTGACTCAGTATACGTGGCTTCAATTTCTATGTAGTATCAGACAAGTATCAAGTAGTACATATGCATAAAATAATGTGATTGCTGTGCGTAATTGTATGTTGAGCTGGGACCATTGTATCTTCAGGTTGATGCAAACTGCAGTGACTATCATACAGATGTGCAGGAAGTATTGCCAAGTCATATCTATAAGTAAGGTAAGTTCACTTTTTTTCCTCTGCAGAAATAAAAGACATCACTTATAAACAAGGTTCAGATAATTAATAAACAGCTCATCACATCCTCTGGGTTCATGCATTACCGAGGGAATGATAATTATAATGATTCAGGTGACATAAGGTACTGAGTATGACAAACATTCTGGTGTACAAATTCATCAGCAGAAAAAAAAAAACCTTTTTGCTACATTTCTAATTGAGAGTAGCTACTAAATCAAAGTGCAACCAGGCAGCAATTGTAGCAAGTCATTATTGCATTTTGTACCTTTAAGTGCAACTTGTTGAGACATTTTGGGATATTTATGTCTTCCCACAAGTCAATCAAGCTTCTTATTTCCCAGTGGGATTTCAAAAGTACGCTTAGTGCTAAATCAACAGACTTCTACACATTGCTAAAACAAATAGTATAGCAGTCACAAGAGATAAAAGAGAACAGTACACTGCTTCCTTTAAGAGTTGTGCAATAAAAACATTTCAGGATTCACAACTGATGAACAGGTTACATAATCAACAAAAGCACTCTCTTACTTGCATTTGTACACAAGAGCAATGCAATCTATGGATTTTTCAGAATGAAAGCTCCCCAACTTCTATTTAGCCAAATCTAACTGCAATTTAATGCACTGGATTAGAATGGAGCGAGGCAGAATAATTAAAGTATTGTGACTGTGTTTACTCATTGTCATGTTCACTGTTTCAATGTGCACTGTACATCGTAATGTTTCATATGCCATGGCGCTGACACGCGTTTCTGTTTGGGAGGGAGCTGCTGTGAAACCTTGTGCCAAGCTCTGTATCTATGTTCATTTCAATGGAATGTGTTTGGGTTATGTGCTCTGCTCAAGGACTTTTCCCGTGGAACATCAGAAGCCGTTAGGTGCACCTGGGATTGTGAGCTTGGGAAGATTCTACGGGGGGAGGGATCTTATTTGTACCAAGGGTTTTTAGTTGCATTTGGTGCACTTTTTCCATTCTCAGCTTTCTTTGTGATCCTGCATACTATTCTTTAATAAATCAGATATCTTTGTGATCCTGCTCATGAGTCTGATGGTGTTCTAGAATAGGCAATCATTACATAAAGCTGAGAAACACCAAAGTTGTACCGTTAGCTCCTACCAAGATTAGTTTCTTGTGAGGGAAAATAGTTAACGATGGCCAAGTCCAAGCTCACTACCGGGGGACTTGAGGAACCAACTGGCTTGATGCCCGAGTCAATGGTCAAGAGTGGAGAACTGAGCCTCACCCCAGAACCTTCAGGTTTCTGGCAGGATTCGAGTTCCAGCCCTGAGGTGGAGGAATCCGATGATGGGACAGAACCAGAGCAACCGGCGCCCAGCGAATCACCCGCAGAGTTGATCACCTGGGATGAAATGGGAGAACCCCAGCCAGGGACGTCCCAGGCGTCCTGGAAGTATCGGTTCCCGCTGACCCCAAACGTAGAATCTACCACGGTATCAACAGGGAGACAGCCTAACACGCGAGGGAGGGAGGAATCTCAAACCCCTGAAAGGCTAAGAGTGGTGGAGGCCAAAATAGAATCGATGGAGTACATATTAAGAAACTTGTCTCTATCATGGGGGGGGCAGCTGAGGCGCGAAGGAGATTCCAGCTCCATGCAATCATCCCCCATCCCCCACCCGGACCGCCGGCGGAGCAGGGCCGGAGACGGTGCTGGGATGAATCTCCACCCCGCAGAGTTCGGCCACCACTGTCCCCACCCCGAGGAGGGAGAACTACTGTAACTTGGGGCCCAACCACTCAAGCAGCCGCTGATTCAGCTCCAACAGGAGTGGGGGTAAAAGACTTTTCTGTCAAGTTTGATGGGGATCCAACCAAGTTATCTTTTTTTCTCACTAATGCTAAAAGTTACATGAGGCAGTTTGGACCATACTTCCCTTCCGAAGAGGCTAAAATAACTGCCATTGCCACCAAGTTGAAGGGACGAGCAGCTGACTGGTATGTTCAATTAAATGAGGCTGACTCCCCTGAGCTTGAGTATTTTGAGGACTTCATGTGGGCGTTAAAGCTGCATTTTGAGGATCCTCTATCCAAGGCAAGAGCTAAAAAGGTGCTGAAGGATCTTACCCAGGGCCAACTGTCTGTAGCTGATTACGCCCTGGAGTTTAAGGCTTTAGCTGGGAAAATCCCCGACTGGTCTCAGTCAACCTTAATAGAACGGTTTAAAGAGGGACTCAACCGGGACGTCCTGCGGTGGGTGTTGTGTAGAGACAACCCAGAGACATTGTATGAATGGATCTGTCTGGCCGGCAAGGCTGAGCACGCCCAGCATACCTTCATGCAAACCAAACGACCTGAAAAACAACCAGCCTCAATGAGGGGACCCCGAAGTGCTGCAACTGCTGCCCGGCCAGGCTATAGAGCCTGGGAAGAGGAGAGAGATCGGCGCTATGCGAGGGGTCAGTGTCTACGATGCGGAAAGGAAGGGCATTGAGCAGTTGATTGCCCAAAAGCCAAGGCTGGAGATCGAGTGGGCAAGCTGCCAGCCAAATCACCGCCCCCCTCGTGGCGGATGACAGCAGCCAAGGGGGCAGCCGATGCTGAGGAAGTATTCTACTTCTCGGGAGAGGCTGAAGATGACTCTAAGGAGCTGGCGGGAAATGCCAGCCACCTGCCATGAAGAGCGCCTGCGGGCAGGTGGAGGAGGATGGGCACAAGGATGCTATGGTGAGTGCTGACTGTCCCACTTTAGCAGTGAAAGTGAAATTGGGCTCCCACACAAAGACTACAGAGGTCTGGGCTTTAGTTGACTCTGGGTGTTCCAGGTATCTGATTCACCCTGATCTGGTTGCTGCTTTGGACCTGCCTAGCTTCCCCCTCCAGCAGCCTTTGATCTTCACACAGTTGGATGGTTCAACAGTGGGGGGGCGGCGGTGGCAACCCATTTCACTGGAACTGTTGCAATGCAAATGGGCAGCCACCGTGAGACTTTAAAATTTGTAGTGGCACCTGTTGGCAACCCCTTGGTAATTCTGGGGATTCCCTGGTTGACCTATCAAAGCCCACATATAAATTGGGAACACAGAACTCTGACTTTTAAGGATGGGTTTTACCAAGCCCCTACCGCGGAGAGGGCTTCAAGTGCGGGGGTTGGAAGGGCTGCAATTGACACGCCATGCCCTAGTTTGGCACATTTAGAAGGCTTGCCCAATCGATACCAAGACTTTGCAGATGTCTTTGGGGAAATGGAAGCAGATCAGCTACCCCCCCCCATCGGAAAACTGATTGTGCAATAGAGTTGGTTCCCAACGCTCAATTGCCCAAGCCGAAAATTTATCCAATGACTCAGAAGGAGTCATTATGTGGTTTAAAAGAGCCAGCTTTGTGTAGTGGTTAAGGCACCAGGCTAGAAACTGGGAGACCATGAGTTCTAGTCCTGCCTTAGGCACAAAGCCAGCTGGGTGACCTTGGGCCAGTCACTCTCTCTTAGCCCTAAGAAGCAGGCAATGGCAAATCACTTCTGAAAAACTCTGCCAAGGAAACTGCAAGGACTTGTCCAGGCAGTCTCTGAGAATCAGACACAATTGAATGGATTAAAAAAAATGTTAAAAGTCTTCAGTGCAGCCACCACAACAAGCTTGGGTGCACAACCTTTCTGCTGGGGCTAACCAATAACCTGAGCCACAACAAAAGTGTCTTCCTTTGAATGGCTCCATGATGTATGTTACAGCAAATTGTTTTCTATTGTTATGCCAAAAAGTTCTCCCCTATTCCAAATACTTCCTCCCCCGCCCATGACAGACTTAAAAACTCACTGGGGCTCTAATGAAAGGCAGTCAGTGCTCCCTGTCATGTCAAAAATGGTGCAGTCGGGGAAGTCGACATGATTTCATGGCTAATGATTCACTTGCTAATATCAGTGTGAGCTGCAGTGAAGATAACCAAGTTGAGCTGTCTTAGATCAAATGATTCAATTAGGCCAGCTGTCCCTATTTGTCATGGCTCAACTCGCTTTCAGATTACCTTTCCAAAGTGCATACGTGCCTTAGCATAGAACTTAACAGCTCAACTCTTTTTCTAAAAACATGCCCCTCTAGACTTAAGCTGGAGAGAAAAAGTGATTCAACCAAAATATGAAATTCACCAAGTATTTTCACAACAGTAAATGTTTAGTGGTATGCTCCCCTTCCTATTGCACTCATTCATTGATTCATCATCCCATTTATTTGGAATAAAATCTCATTGAGCTAACTAGAACTTTTAATTTTTTATTAGATGTGTGTAGGATTCTTCAGTTAATCTCTAATTTTTACTTCCCCTCCTCTCCTTATAATGGCTTGAGATTGTTTTTAAAGCATTGGATTTGATCATGAACAAAACACATCTTAATTTTCAAGATATTGTGATTTATTTCATGTTTTAAAATAATAATAACAAAATAATATCATTGTTTGATTTCACTAGAACAGGATTATTGCCAATTTGAGTCAGTCCTTAATTTTAGAAATGGTTTAAGGAAAATTGCCCTTTTCATGGAGCAGAATTTAATCATTTTACTTTTAATAATTATAGCAACTAGACAAGAAGCTAATGTTTAAACCAAAACAAGAGTAACTCAATTCCATGTGTCTGCCGAGTATTGAAATTTTAAAAGTAGTGATGTGGGATGTGCCAGCTACTTTTGGTTCTTTGAATATGCTGCTTGAAAATAGTGATAGATAATACTATCTATTTCATTTTCCCTAATATTTATCATGTTCTGAAATCAGCATAAAAAATACAAAACAGTATTTTTGTACATCCTTTTTGTAATGCATATACTTTGTAAGCATTTTTCCAATGGATAATGCATTTTTGTGCTTTTAATGTGCATTTTCCCCAACATTTGCTTGTATATGGGACCTCCTACATACTAGACAAGTCATATATATCCATGTAAATGTTCTTTGGGACAAAAGTCATCCATCTCTACTTGAGATGTGGGTGCCAGAGATTTGGGGAGATTTTTGGTCTCTTTGAGAAGCTTAAACAAATCACAGATTGGGTGAGATGGTCAGTAAGGTGATATCTTGGAAAGAGGAATGGCAAGACTTTAAAGGTAAATAATGGAGCTCTGAAACATTTATTGCTTAAAGAGGGAGCCAAGGGGTAAGCCAACTCCTCTTCTTAGTACTGTAAATAGTGAATAAAATAATCATTATGATAAATCCAATCTGAGTAGTTAATCCAATTCTGAAGCAGAGGACTGATGGAATTCAAGTTTCTTGCAGAGACATTTGGTTTCTTTCTTGAATTTGTAGGTTACATCTTTCTGTCTCTATATGTAATTTATGAGTTGCTGAAAAAACTGCTTTTTTTTCTTATTCTCAGTTATTCTTTTAACTGAGAATTTAGAAGTGCTAGATAAATATTATTTTCATGTTTTGGCAAAGTTCTTCACAATATACTATATGAACAAACCTTCCTGTAAAATCACTAAAGTCCAGTGGATAGATGACTGATGTTACAAGTTTTATGATATCACACTGGACCAGTGGTGGTCTCTTTGCTCTAAAAATCCTTGCAAATGGCTAATAATGTCTCACACAATATTTCTGTTTAGTGATAGGATTTTCTGATTGCAATGCCAAGCAAAGCTTACTATTGTTCTTTGATGGGGTGGCAGGTAGACGAATTATTTTCTCATTCCTCTGCAGAAGAGTCAGGATTAGTTAATTTTACTTTCATTTAATGAATGTTGATTAGTTGAATGCTGAGTATTGGTTGGTGCTAGATGAACAGAAAATGCTCATGTCATGGGACAAGTATTAATGCAGAATTTAAAGTGCTATGCCTAATACATTTCTACATACATGCCTAATACAGTCTAAAAAAATATTTGGATCATTTTCAGTTCATCTTCTGCTATAATTAGAATCCATCAGCTGCTGTACATTTTAGCAATTGAGCTTGTCCTGTAAGATGGACAAGCAGCTTGAATCACTGGAAAGCCAATATGCACTGTGAATCAGTCTATAGCCAACAATTACAACCGTGCTTTTAATTCCTTAATTCTCCTTTGTAAGAGCTTTTTCTAACCTGGTGCCTGCTGGATGGATTAGAATGCTATTTACAACATTCCAGATGTGCTCTTGGGAATTCTAGATAATTATGTACACTCCCAATGGTATAGCTCATAGTTTCATTGAGATATGCAAGCCCCTTAATCACTACAAGATAATGATCCATGAAGAGGAGGTGGACATGTTAGCATTCTTCTAATACCTGAGAAGGTGTCACACACACAAAAAAAGCCACCTTCTAAATCTATGGTTCTACATAGAGGAGACTTCCCAATTTGATGTCTCTGAGATGTGTTAAGTCAGTCTTGTTGTTGTTTATTCGTTTAGTCGCTTCCGACTCTTCGTGACTTCATGGACCAGCCCACACCAGAGCTTCCTGTTGGTCGTCAACACCCCCAGCTCCCCCAGGGACGAATCCATCACCTCTAGAATATCATCTATCCACCTTGCCCTTGGTCGGCCCCTCTTCCTTTTGCCCTCCACTCTCCCTAGCATCAGCATCTTCTTCAGGGTGTCCTGTCTTCTCATTATGTGGCCAAAGTATTTCAGTTTTGCCTTTAATATCATTCCCTCAAGTGAGCAGTCTGGCTTTATTTCCTGGAGGATGGACTGGTTTGATCTTCTTGCAGTCCAAGGCACTCTCAGAATTTTCCTCCAACACCACAGTTCAAAAGCATTGATCTTCCTTCTCTCAGCCTTCCTTATGGTCCAGCTCTCATAGCCATATGTTACTACGGGGAACACCATTGCTTTAACTATGCGGACCTTTGTTGTCAGTGTGATGTCTCTGCTCTTAACTATTTTATCGAGATTTGTCATTGCTCTTCTCCCAAGGATTAAGCGTCTTCTGAATTTCCTGACTGCAGTCAGCATCTGCAGTAATCTTCGCACCTAGAAATACAAAGTCTTTCACTGCTTCTACATTTTGTCCCTCTATTTGCCAGTTATCAATCAAGCTGGTTGCCATAATCTTGGTTTTTTTGAGGTTTAGCTGCAAGCCAGCTTTTGCACTTTCTTCTTTCACCTTCATCATAAGGCTCCTCAGTTCCTCTTCGTTTTCAGCCATGAAAGTGGTATCATCTGCATATCTGAGATTGTTAATGTTTCTTCCAGCGATTTTAACTCCAGCCTTGGATTCCTCAAGCCCAGCTTGTCGCATGATGTGTTCTGCATACAAGTTGAATAGGTAGGGTGAGAGTATACAGCCCTGCCGTACTCCTTTCCCAATCTTAAACCAGTCCGTTGTTCCGTGGTCTGTTCTTACTGTTGCTACTTGGTCGTTATACAGATTCTTCAGGAGGCAGACAAGATGACTTGGTATGCCCATACCTCTAAGAACTTGCCACAATTTGTTATGGTCCACACAGTCAAAGGCTTTAGAATAGTCCATAAAACAGAAATAAATGTTTTTCTGAAACTCCCTAAGTCAGTCTATGTTTACTTAATAGGAAGCCACCATCTCGTAGACATGACTGATGTCATGATGTTCTGTATTTCCCCAAATGGTAGCAAAAGAAGTAGGTCTAGAGAAAGAGAATTTTAGGTTACCAGTAAGTTATCCTATACAATACTGATTATGAAGAAGGTTGCCATTTTCATTGCCTGACTCACATTTAGGGATAGCATCTTATTTGCCCTATTCAAGACTTAAATGTGGTCTCAACAGTAAAACAGGTGTTGTTGCTTTAACTATAGAATGACCACAAACACAGATATCCATACCCATATGCTCTTCCCTTTCAGGAAAAGCAACATTAAAATTGTGAGATGAGAAAAAGGGAAACACAGCTAAATTTAGTTTAGAAAATTACCAATTAAATTATTACAATAGCAATTGTTCTAATTGTTCCACTGAAGTTTGAAAATTATCACATTATGTGCATAGGTATAAAAATGGGCTCCATTCATGGAAAATGAGAACATGTACTATATGTTCATCTTTTTTTTCTAAAATAAGACAGAAAAAAATAGCCTTGGTAATCATAGGTACCAGTGCTATTTGTTATTTCACCTTCAGCCCAATTTCATATGAAAAAAGTATCTTTCAGGAAAGAATACGTGTCCAAAGAAACAAATAAGCAACTTTGCAAATTTTTCTGCATACTACATTCTTTTGTATGTGTACTGAAAAATAAATCCCACTGAATTAAATAGGATTTGCTCTCATGGAAGGATGTATATTGTTGCCACCTTAGGATCAACTTGTAAGGCAGTCTGTTGCACAGCGTAGAGTCATTCTGATAGTGCCCCACTTCTACCATTTGCAGAAATTTGGTATTCTGATTGTTGTACTAATTATTACACCATTCATGATGATTCTAATACCCTAGGAATTACTTGAGGGCATCACTTCTTGTACTTGTTTCACTAGTGCAATGTATTGGAGATAAAACTATTTTTACATTGTATTTCTTTTGTCAAGTCCCTTCTGCTGTTTAAATTCATGTTACCAGAGATACTGTACATAGGTAGTTTAAGCAGATCTTAAGCTTTTGAAGCCAAATCTTTGGTTCAAATTCTATATGGGGCACAAGCTGCAATATACCACAAGCAGGAAGCAACTGAGTAAGACTCAAATAAATTCTTGAGATCTATTCTTGCTGCCCCCAGCCCCAAATGCTGTACTTATATTAGAAGCTAGGATGGCAAAAATATAGGTGAGAGTATTTCCATCAGAACTAACTTCATTAGTTCTATCAGATGAGTTATCAGTCAACCTGAAAAACAGAGGTAATGAAGAAGTTAGCTACCTACGTATGACTTTATAAGACAATCTCTGTTTTCCTTAAGATATCAGGCTAGCAACTGCCTTATTTGTTATACAGCCTGCCTTCTGGACCAGCATCCCCCCAGAGATCTGTATAGGTCCCACCCTGATGATGTTCAGAAAATCCCAGGCCTTGGGCAGGTTGGGTGTCGAGCCCCTGTAGAATGTTATCTTTGTTAAGTATTTGTCTTTTTTTGGATATGTATGATCTATATACTTTTTATTAGTGATTTCCTGTTTTTAAAGTTGTAAGCTTCCCAGAGTATTTGCAGTCAGGTGGCCTTTAAATTGTATAAATAAACAAATAAATAAAGAGCTGTGGCAAAAGCTGACAGACATGGAATACAAGAATGTTGGTAACAAATTATATCTGGGAAATGGCACATTATTTATTGTCACTTTCCCTTTCTGGAGTTAGGTGTAATGATCTTCCTTCCATAGTTTTGCAGGGAGGATGCCTAAACATCCCTCTGTTGAAACGTCTTTTGTTCTTGTGAATCAAGGAAACTGAAATGATTCAATATGTATTATACTGTTCTTTTTACAAATACCTTGGTGAAGAGTATTTTACACCTGTAATAAGGACATATCTAGGGAGGTCTGATGAGGCTTCAACTAGACTTTCTTCTCTGATACAAACCAGTATCTTTCGGCTGCAATTGCTAAGTTCTGTTCAGCTGCAGTGAGAACCCATAAGCAGGTAACACAGACGAACTGAGAATGTTAATTGTATCACAGCTTACATTTTATAGTCCATGTTTCATTGTATCTGACCTATGACCATAAATAAATAAACAAATAAATAGCTTGGATGAGCTGTTCCCATACTTTATATACTCATTGTTGTAGTTTAATTTTAATCATTTCACCATTATATTATTCTGTTTCATATTCTATTTTCACTGCTTAGTTTATAGACTTAGTCTTAATATTGAGATCTTTTATATAAAGATTTTGGTATTTTAATATTATGGTATTTATATTATATTATATTATATATTATATATTTATTAGTATTTTGTTGGTAATGCCAGATTTTAAGTATCTTTTATATCTCATAGCTTTTGCTGATATTATTTAAATGGTTGTAATTCTTACTGATGTTATTTTATACTGGTCTATAACCAAAATAAAGATTTGATTTGATTTAATTTGATAGAAAACTCATTCCATTTTATTACTTTAAACAAAAGTTCCATGAAGCAACTTTAGGCATATCTAAAACATATCTGAGCATAGTCATGAGAATAATAGATTTCCTTTAGACAGCAGAAATCAGTGCTTATCTCTAACTCCCTGGAAACTCTCCTCTGTTTTAAGTAAGTTTGTCATTGGCAGGGGGAGCTACTGCCCTGATTAAGAAGCACCAATCTTGCTTGGCCATATGAAAGCAATTGCATTGTTCTTTCAGATCTAGATCAATGCTGGAATTGTTGATCCTATAATGATGCTGCTGCTGTCTTATCAAAATGTAATTGTAATGGTTGCCTATCCTAAATTATACTCAGACTCACAAGCAAGAGCTTGAGTCAAATCTGGTTTATTTAAGAATAGTGTGCAAGTACAAAGAAAGCTGAGAATGAGCAAAAGCACGCCAAATACAAACTAAAAACCCTCGGTGCGAATGTAAGCTCTCCCGCCGTACAACCATTTCAAATTCCCCATCCCAGGTGCTCCTAACGAGTTCTGCTAATCAATGGGTAAAAAGACCTTGAACACAAACGATAACCCAAACACATTCCATCCCCATGAAAACAGATAGACAGCCTGGTACAAGGTCTCCCAGCAGCTCCTTCCCAACCGGAACATGCGTCAGCACCATGGCATGCGAAACGTTACGATGTACATCAAACATCGCAACGGTGAACATGACATACCGCCCCCCCAAAAGAAAGCAAAGCGGAATAATATGAACAGTCAAGCCACAGGTTTCAAAGGATAAGCGAGGTGAAAGTGGCGAATTAAACCAGGAGCATTGACGTGGAGAACAGGCACCCACTCAGGGTGGGGGAAGTGCTTCCAGCGAACTAGGTACTGCAGGGAGTTGCGAAGCTTGCGGGAGTCGACGACCTCCTTGATTTCAAAGTGTTGCTGGTCATCAATCATGATTGGAGCAGGCGGAGGAGGTTGGGGGTGCCAGTGAGTGGAGGGTTGGGCTGGTTTGAGCAAGCTGCAATGGAAAACAGGGTGCAAACGTTTTAAATTGTGAGGCAAATTGAGTTTGACAGTAACCGGATTGATAAGAGCCACAATGGGGAAAGACAATGTGTGCCGTCTTTCTTTTCCCGGAAGAGCACAGGCGCGCCAACTGGGGAATTGGCAGTTTCAATGAACCCCCGTGCCAGGTGTTTGTCAATGAACTCATGCAATGCCTCTAGTTCTTTCTTAGTCATTGGGTAAATTTTTGGTTTAGGCAGTTGCGTGTCAGGGAGCAGCTCGATTGCACAGTCAGTTTTGCGATGGGGTGGCAGTTGGTCTGCCTCCATTTCCCCAAAAACGTCTGCAAAGCCTCGGTAGTGGTCCGGCAGCCCTTTGAGCTGCGGTAAGTTAGGGTGCGGTGTGGCAATTGCAGCCCTGCCCCCCCCCACTTAAGGGTCTCCCCACTGGAGGGGCTTTGTAAAACCCATCGCTAAAGGTAATGGTTCGGTGCTGCCAGTTTATGTAGGGGTTTCGCCAAGTTAACCAAGGGATCCCTAGAATTACCATGGGATCGCCAACAGGTGCAATAATTAATTTTAAAGCCTCTTTGTGGCTGCCTATTTGCATTGCTACAGTCCCAGTGAAATGAGTTGCTGGACCCGCTCCCCCCCCCCCCCCCGCTGTTGACCTGTCTAGCTGGGTAAAGATCAAAGACTGCTGGAGAGGGAAACTGGGCAAGTCTAGTGCAGTCACTAGATTCGGGTGGATGAGGCATCTCAAACACCCAGAGTCAACCAAAGCCCAAACTTCCGTGGTTCGGGTGTGGGAGTCCAGCTTCACTTTCACTGCCAGGGTGGGGCAATCAGCACCTACCATAGCGTCCTCACGCCCATCTTCCTCCACCTGCCCCAGGGCACAGTTCAGGGCAGGTGGCTGGCATTTTCCGCCAGCTCTTTTGCAGCCTCCTCAACCTCCGCGTAGAGATACAGGTCCTCTCCCAGGTCAGTGGCACCTTTGGCTGCGGTCATTCGGTGTGACAGCTGGGGCGATTTGGTGGGGGCTTTTGTTGCTCACTCTCCGGACTTGAGTTTCGGGCACTCAGTGGCTCGATGGCCTCCTTTCCCACAACGGAGGCACTGCCCTTACACATAGCGGCGATCCTTCTCCTCATCTCCTGCTCGGTGGCTCGATGGGGCAGCTGTTGCTCCACTCCAGGGTCCCCGCGACAGGGCTGTTGTTTTCTCGGTTCGACGGGTCTGCATGTAGGTGCGCTGGGCATGCTCAGCCTTACCGGCCAAACAGATCCATTCGTACAGTGACTCCGGGTCATCCCTGCCCAGCGCCCACCGGAGGATGTCTCGGTTAAGTCCTTCTTTGAACCTCTCGATGAATGTTGATTGGGACCAGTCGAGAACCTTGCCTGGCAAAGCTTTAAATTCTAGGGCATAGTTGGCTACCAATCTGGGTCCTTGGGTAAGTTCCTTGAGCACCTCCTTAGCCCTGGCTTTGGCTAGGGGGTCCTCAAAAAACAGCTTCAAGGCGAACATGAAGTCGTCGAACGACCCGAGCTCAGGAGCATCAGCTTCCATCAATTGGACGTACCAGTCCGCTGCTCTGCCTTTCATCTTAGGGGTAATGGCCGATATCTTAGCCTCTTCAGAGGTGAAACACGACCTGTATTGCTTCATGTAGTTTTTCGCGTTGGTTATGAAAAAGGAAAGTTTGGTGGGGTCCCCATTGAATTTGACAGCAAAGTCCTTTGCCACCTTCCCAGTTGGAGGAGACCCAGCTGCAGGTTGAGCGGTAGGGCCCCAGGACACCCCAGAGGACCTTCTTTGTGGTGAGGCTCCATCGTGATGTCGTCTCTGGCCCCGGACCAGCTGCGGACCGCTAGGAGGAGGGGGGGAGGGCTGCGGGGAGCGAGGACTCTCGTTGCAGCTTCCCTGGTCACCCATCATGATCGACAGGGTTTTCAACAGGTCTTCCATCGACTCCACCTTTGCCTCCAACCTTCTCATCCTCTCAGGGGTCACCGATTCTTCCCCTCGTCGGGTGTCAGGTCGTTTCTCTGGGGCCACTTTGGTCGATTCCCCCTCAGGGGTCAAGGGGAACCGATACTTCCAGGAAGTCCCAGCTGCCTCTTCCTTAGGTTCTCCCACATCGCTGGATCCCCCCAGCTCAGGGCTTGAGCTGGAGCCCCTCGGGTAGAACGAAAGGTCGGGGGGAAGGGGGCTCTTTGGCGCTGGACCAGCTTGCGGTTCCAGCTCTCTGGATGTTGGTCTTGGATTGGTCATCGTTAACTAATTTCCTCACAAGGAATATACTTGGAAGGAGTTAATGGGAATTTCAAAGATTCTCAGCTTTCTGTAATGGTTGCCTATCCTTAATTATACTCAGACTCACAAGCAAGAGCTTGAATCAAATCTGGTTTATTTAAGAATAGTGTGCAAGTACGAAGAAAGCTGAGAATGAGCAAAAGCGCACCAAATACAAACTATAAACCTTTGGTGCGAATGTAAGCCCTCCCCCCGTACAACCGTTTCAAATTCCCCATCCCAGGTGCTCCTAATGAGTTCTGCTAATCAATGGGTAAAAAGACCTTGAACACAAACAATAACCCAAACACATTCCATCCCCATGAAAACAGATAGACAGCCTGGTACAAGGTCTCCCAGCAGCTCCCTCCCAACCGGAACGCACATCAGCACCATGGCATGTGAAACGTTACGATGTACATCAAACATCGCAACGGCGAACATGACAGTAACCCTTTGCAAACATTTTCTCCACTTTGAACCATAAGAAGCAACACACCCCTCCCTGAAAAGCTGAAACTTGACAGCCTTGCACTTAGTTTCTCATCTGTATAACTAGGGCTTGAGGAGTGCTAATGGGGTGTGTTATGCCATATAAATCTGTGCCAGCAAATGCTATACAAAGCAGAAGTGAAAAGTGTAACAACATGAAAAATATGAAAACCTTAGAGATATTTAATGCGAAAAAAAGGAGAATCAACAAATGTGTGCCAGCTTAGCTGTTGCCTCAGTTAATTTCTTGATGGGGTGGGGATTCAGCTGTCAAGGTGCCTGATTGGACTTATGGTCATCATGATGATTGGCTATGGATTTAATGCCATTTTTTCCCTATAAGAAGTCAATAAACAGGAAAGGTCAAGTTTATTCAAACAAATTGACCACACACTTTGGCAAATATGCAGGCAGACTCGTTACTTCAATTCACATCTTTTGTGTCAAGTTCCTAACATACCATACATCTGTAAAAATGCATTGATTTGTACTGTTGACATAATGTACTGTTTCTTCAAAGATTTTGTATTCAGCCCGTAATAATATATGATACATTTTCTATGGAGTTGGACTTTCATTATTTGTTTAGTCCTATTAGAGGGGCAATAGTCTGTGGAGAAACAACAAAACAAACCAGGGCAAAGCAGGCTTACGTTTAGCCTGTATCTAAGCAAGACGAAATACAAATAAAAATACATCTCAAAATTTTATATACTGATTTTTCAACACTGGTCACAAGTTGTGGAAAAACCCAAATTAAATTAACATTGAAAATCATTTCAACTTCCCTAAATCGTGGAACAATTTTTCTGCTTGGGATCAAAATATAACTTCTAAGAAGTTCTACATAGTTTAATTACAAAATTTAAAAATTTACTACAAGAACAGACAAAATGCACCATTAGAAGTCCTTTGTAGCTATACTTGTCACCATCTCAAACTTTATACAAAGAGCAAATAACGTGGCAATGACATTGTGTCCATCAAGACTTCAGCTCGCACAATTTATTGTCACACCAATATGGGCTGATAAAAGCCTGAATTAAAACACATGCTGTCAGTCTTCCTACTCTACTGTTATTAAAACTTTCTCATAGACAAAGCTTCTGAAAAGATGGCAGTAGGACACTATTCTTAAAAAAGGAGGAAAGGAAATGGATTCCAATAATGTGGCAAGGGCAAGTTCTCTTCCAGATAGATCCCCAATTTCATATTTGAGTATTGGTCTGCAGTTCAAATGAACTGAATTCACAAACTTAAATATTAATCACATGTGCATTCAAATCAGACTAAACAACCCATGACCCACTGGATTCATGTTTTGGAGATATTTCCTTACCTCATCAGAGAAACAGAATGACCACAGGTGGACAAAAAAGCAGGGCAGTGGGAGTGACTTCTCACTTCCTGCTGGCTTCCCCATTGATTTTCCTTGTGGAAAGCTGGCAGGGAGCATCGGAAATCCTTCCTCCCTCCCTCCCCCCTGCTTACCCTCCCCAACCTGTACTGCAGCCCTGCTCATCCTTCCAGGCCCTCACCGCACCTCTCGCACACCCCCTTGGTCCCTCCCCCAACTGGTAGCAGCCACTTAGCTGCCTGCTGGCATTGGACTTCAACTTTCTGCTGGCTTCTCCACTGACTTTGCTTGTGGGAAGCTGGCAGGGAGCGTCGGCAATCACGATCGAGTTTAGACTTCCTACTGGCTTCCCCATTGACTTGTGGGAAGCTGGGAGGGAGCATTGGAAATGATGATCACATGACTGCAGCTGACTGCGACAGTGTGGTGGCGCTGAAACAGTGGTAGCACGGTGGCACTGAAGTAGCCACAACTTTGCCAGATTTCAATCCCACGGGAGCAATAGGTCCTGGATTTTGGATGCATTCTGTAAATTAGCCCATTTGAGGTACGTTGGTTCAAAAATTGTTGCCCTATGATGCACTGTTTTGTCCAACTGAAGGTTGCAAACAGACATTAGAGTTTTAGTAGTGTATAGATATTAGTTGAAAGATTGAGCCAAATGAGGATATGAAATAGAAAGTTGACTCATATTGCCTACAATATTTTAACTGTACACATGGGAAGTATAAGTGTCACAGTCATGTTTGCAAATATATGTAGCATGCAACTAGACTCAGAGCCGAATTTTCTTATATAAGCATAAAAAGGTCTGATCAGGACTAAAGATGTATCATACAAAAAAAAAAAAGGAGCTTTCTCCCCCAGCCCCCACACCCCGGCCCAGCTCATGCTATAGGTGTGTACTTGAAGTAGCCCTTTCCTACAACAGATGTTCCTTGTGCACAGGCATCTGGAAGATCCCATTATGATATCATATGCATCATTATGTCATTGCACAAATGACCCTAATAATGCAATATGTGTCACTCACATCATGTCACAAATAACATACAGTACAGAATTCAAGTCATTTGCACAATGCCATGAAGCATGTGATGTTACATATTCCCCATCCCTCCCTCCCCAATTCCCATGTCTCAAAGCCACAAATGGTGGCAAATACTTGCAAGATTTGATAGGACTATAATATGAAACAAAAGGGATAATCCTCTTCCATATGTGATTACTCAATTTTGATAGGGCTTTTCTGCACCTATTTAAGGAACTGAATGTGGCATATAGAATACACTTAATATGTGGGTGAGTTTGACCATTAGGGTATACAGGGCATGAATATTAAGAGGTGGGGAAGTGGGTGGTATGGCAGGGACCACTTGCTAGCATTACCATATCAGGGCTGATAGCAGCAAGTGTTAAGAGTTTTCTGTATATGGCATAATATATGGGTTACCTTTTGCACGTGCATAGTCAAATATTTATAGTATCCTTAATCAGATGGTAAAGAATGTTTTACACATGATGTATTTATTGGAGAACTGGACTATGCTTTCAGTTCTGAAAATTCGAAGTACCCTTTTTTTAGTACAGCTGAACTCTTTTTTGGGGGGGGGGGGAACCACTTCTATTGCCATTCTCTTTTATAGTTTGTTGAAGTGGAAATAAGAGGTATCAAAAAAGATCTTCTCCCTCCCCCTCCCCCCTCCTTTGTTTCTTTGGTACCCAGAAGATGGAAGCAAAGGTATTTAATGATGGTCATTCAATGGTGGTCATCAATAGTTGTGGGGCCATCTCTCCCTGGGGGTATCTCCCCATCCTACTAGGTTAGATAGGGTGAATCCAAGTCCCCTCCCTTACTTTAAATGTTGCCATCTGATGGGACCTTGGAGGCGAGCCTTCTCAGTGGCTGCCCTAGTCCTTTGGAAGAGCCTCCCACCAGAGATTGGAGGAACCCCTACCCTTTTAGCCTTCCGGAAGGCTGTGAATACCTAGCTCTTTCCTAAAGCACTGGGTTAGGATGGGGGGGGGGGCGTTGAGCTGTGAGGATGTTTGATCTGGCGCCTGGGGGAAGGGTATGTTTTTAATCATGTTTTATGGGTTGTTGTGAGCTGTCTAGAGATTTGTATGAGATAGGTGGCCATATATTGGTTGGGCCAAACATCCTCACAGCTCAACCCCCCATCCTAGCCCAGTGGTTGGTTGTCACCTTTAAAGCCCTACGTGGCATGGGGTCAGGTTGCCTGAGGGACCATCTCATCCACATCACATCAGCCCGCCCCACTCGATCATGCAGAGAGGGCATGTCACGGACCCCGTCTGTAAGAGAATTTCATCTGGCAGCGTCCAGGAAGTGGGCCTTCTCTGCAGTGGCCCCCGTCCTTTGGAACATCTTGCCCCTGGAGGTGAGGCAGGCCCCTTCACTCCTGACCTTCCGGAAGGCCCTGAAGACTTGGTTCTGCCATCTTGCTTGGAGCAGGAAAGTGGGTAAACATTCTTGGGGGTGGCTTGCACCTTAGAGCCCCTCCCACCAGCTTGGAATTTTATAGCCTCTTGGATTTTATATTTATTTATTGCATTTTATATTTGTAATGTGTTTGATTTTTATGAGATTTTAACGTTTATGGTTGTAGCTTGATTTTATTGTAAGCCGCCCAGAGTCCCTCTTTTGGGGGAGATGGGCGGTAATAAAATTTGAATAATAAATAAATAAATATGCCCTCTACATACATACATACATACATAAATAAGATGTAAATAATATTCTCTAGGAATTGAATAAAACTTCCAGAGAATATCCTGGGATGGCAAATTTATGGCTCAATATGTTTGCATTGTCTTTGAATGGAGACAGTTTTGCTTTTCTCTGCCTTTTTCTTGATTTATAGATATCAACAATAAAGAAAAGGGGATAGAAAGCAACAACTCTTTGTAAACATTCTAAGATTTTCCAGTCCCTACTGGTGCGAGTGTCAGATGAAATACTCTCAATGTTCCATCTAAATTAACTCTGCTAGAATTTTCGATTCAGAGAATGCTGTATATTTGAAACAGTGGATGCCACCATATTAAGGAGTTAACAGGCAAATTATAAACTTCTCTTATTCCACAAATGCAATGTACATGTGCAACAGAAAAAAAAGAGGAAAGATTATAGGTGTCAGCTGTGCTACCATATGTTGCTCTGGCAGAGGCACAACACAATGGTGACAATTTCTGTTTTATTGAATGAATTCTGTTTTGATTCCTGTTTGTTCAGAACAACTACCTTTTTTGCAGTCAGCTTCAACATTTTCCTCCAAATGAATACTCCTGTCTACAGACTAACCTGGCCTGTGTTCATCTAAGGATTCTGCAAACATATGAGATTCACATATTCATAAGGGATCTCACCGAATTCTCTTGAGGCAGCAGCCCTAACCATACTTCTCTCTAACATCTTACCTCCATACTTTGCTTAGAACTCAAGTTTCTTAAAAAAAATCCACAGTCAATGAGAATAGCTGCCATTAATTTTAAAAAGCTGTGTCAGGATAAGTTTATAAAAGCCTGGGTCAAATTCAGAGAGAGTTGATTTATGCATTTTTTTAAATTTTTGCTACCTATTTCCAAAAATGCAAGGTGGCTTACAGTCATAAATAATCTCTGGTCCCTTATTTCTTCTTGGCCAAGTTTTGTACTGTAAGTGTATTGTTAAAACATTAATTTCAAAGTATTGAATTGAAAGTGATTTGACTGAATCACAAATCATATTGACTTTCTGAATTGGATTGGGTAACTCTGAATGTCATTGAATAATTTTGTTCTCAAATTGATATACAAAATTGAATTGATCTAATTGATGCCTCAAATCAAAATGTCAAGTTGAATCAATTTTATGAATCGATTTGAATAGTTAAATTGAGCCAAATGAATAAATTAAATGAATAATTCAAACCAGTTCAGAGATTATCTGTAGACTCCCAGTTATTACTTTTTTTGCCTTTTCTTTGATTATTTTTCATCTGTATGACCATTTTCCAATGTTCATAGTTCTTAGTCAGGAATCTTTATGGGAAGGAAAATGTATTATGTCCAGTTCTAGCCTTCTTGCACTTTCCTTTTTCTCAGTCTATTGTCTATGGTTATTACCAGAAGCCAGCAAGATTTGTTAAAAAGAAGGTTGTGACAGACAAATCTTATTGCCTTTTTTTGACAATGTGAGTAATCAATGGACCAAGGGAATGCTGTGGATGCAGTGTACTTAGACTTTAGTAAGTTATTTGATAAAGTAGATCATAGCTTTCTTCTTGATAAACTGGAATGATATGGGATTATAGTCCCACTATCAGATGGATTAGCAGTTTGCTGGACAACTGTAGCCAATGTGTGTTCTATGTCCATATGGAGGGATATATGCAGTGGGGTACCTCAGGGTTCTGTCTTGGGCCCAGCACTCTTCAACATCTTTGTCTTAGATGAGAGTATAGAAGGGATGGGCATAAAACTTGGGACACAAGCTGGGAAAGGGGAGGGATTGCTAACACCCTAGAAGACAGGGTCAAGATTCAAAAGCATCTTGACAGTCTTCAGCACCGGGCCCTATCCAATGCTGAAATGTTGTTCAGTGGTGAGAAATGTAAAGTTCTGCACTTGGGGAGAAAAATACAGATGTACAAAGTACAAGATGTGTAGTACCTGGCTTAGCAGTGGTACTTGTGAGAAGGATCTGAGTCTTGGTAGACAACAGATTAAGCATGAGCCAGCAATGTGCCAGAGCTGTCAAAAAAGCCAATGCAATCTTGGGCTGCATCAAGTGAGGTATAGTATCAAAATCACAGGAAGTGATAGTACCACTCTATGCTGCACTGGTCATGAGGTGATCTTTATTTCAGGTTGACCTGACATTAAGCAGCAGCAGCAGCTGGAGACCAGAGCCACCAAAGCTGTCGAAACCAGGTCCTGGGGACAAACACAGGGGGCCAGAATGCGGTACAGGTATTAAACCTTGAGGCCACCTTCCCCAAGGTATTAAACACCTTGCCCACCCCTTTCTCCTGCCATACCTCCCCATGCCCATCACCACTGCAGTGCCTTCCCCTACCATCTACCATCTCCCCTCTCTCCCTCTCTGGATCCTCTCCCCCACCAGCATTCCATCTCCAAGGCACTGGGAGCTATCCACATCCAACCTAAACAATCTAGACAGAGTTATCCTTTGAAGCCTGCTGCTTAATGTATTCTTCAATTTTGGGGGGGGCATGTTCACTGATTCAATGTAGTTTATACATCGTAATGTTTCACATGCCATGGCGCTGACGCGCGTTTCTGTTTGGGAGGGAGCTGCTGTGAGACCTTGTACCAAGCTCTGTATGTGAAATCAGTACAATGGAATGTGTTTGGGTTATTTTCTCTGCTCAAGGACTTTTCCCACAGACCATCAGAAACCGTTAGGAGCACCTGGGATTGTGGACTTGAGAAGATTCTATGGGGGGGGGGAGGGATTTCATTTACACCGAGGGTTTTTAGTTTGAATTTGGCATGCTTTCATCATTCTCAGCTTTCTCTGTGATCCTGCATACTATTCTTTAATAAATCAGATATCTTTGAATTCCTACTTATGAGTCCGATGGTTTTAGAATAGGCAACCATTATACTCTGCTCAAGTTCTGGCACTTCTGTATACACTCAGCATCTCCACCCAAGCAGGCCCTTCATACAAATACCTCATCCAAACCTTCCTTCACTCAACTCTCCAGCACCCAAAACCTGTGAGGTTTGACTCTGATCCTGACCCTGAAAATGAAACTTATCTTGAGCCAGAAGGGGAAAATGAAACTTATCAGGAGGGAATTGGGGAATAGAAACCAGGAGTGATTCAGCAGAGTGGGAGAAATTGGAGACGCTGATTGGACAAACTTCAGAGGAAGCTTTGAATTCTCCAATCAGTGCTCGAGAGAGAAGAGCACAGAAGTGCATGAAGCAAAAGGCAGCCCAATTGGCTGCAGAGGAAAAATGGCACAGAAAGGATTGCTTAAAAAGGCAGGCTCGCCAAGAGCAAGCTGCCGGAGACAACCGATTCTTTGAGCTCACAGCATCTGCGGAGGAGTCCTTACTGGAGTCGGGAGCCACGCTTGTAGCTGATGCAGAATAAGAGCTAGCTCCTCCTGCAGTCGCAGACCTGCTTCCTTCACACGATGCTCAAGTTGAGCGTAGTCTTCCCATTCCAGCTAAGCACAGTCTTGCGTCCAGTTCCAAGCCTTGTCTCGCTGTTCCAGCCAAGTCCAGCCTTGCCTCCAGATTCAAGCCTTGTCTTGTCACTCCAGCCAAGTCTAGCCTTGCTCCCAGTTGCAAACCTTGTCTTGCAGATCCAGCCAAGTCTAGCCCTGCATCCATTTCCAAGCCTTGCCTTGCCATTCCAGCTGAGTCCTGCCTTGTCTCCAGACCCAAGCCTTGCCTTGACGCTCCAGCCAAGGCCTGCCTTGTCTTTAGATCCAAGCCTTGCCTTGATGCTTCAGTCAAGTCTTGCCTAGCCTCTGTTGTCAAACCCAGTCTAGCTTCCATGCCCAGTCCGAGATTTGTGCCTCAAGCCTCCTCCTTGCTACATGCTCTAGCTACACCAGGTCTTGCCACATCATTGAGAGGATTAGTCAAGTTCTGCCTTGCTGTTTTGCCACGATCTCCTTCTACTTCTGAATCTGCTGCCTTGCCTTGTTATCATTCACTGCATGGGTGGACTTGATTAAACTGCACTGCCTAATCTATTCTAAGGACTTCCATTGTTGTAAATAGTTATTTGTAAATAAAGAATTTAATGGTAATTCTGCCTTCCTGTCTCACAGTCTGAACAGGATAAAACCAAACCTTCCTCTTTCACTTCCTTCACCGCCCCCCTGCTCTCACTTGGTCAGTGGAGAAGTCAAGTGCCCCCAAATGGACTGGGCAGGAGCATACCTAGCCCACCCACATCTTTCACATGAAGGGAGCAAAAAGGTCCAGCCACACCAGGTCCCCACTCCAAACCATCTAAAATTTCCTGGTCCATACAAATGTCTTTAATCTGGGTGCCAGCAACTTCAGTCCCAAGTCCTCCTAGGCAGGCAAGGGAATCCACAGAAATAGCTGCTTTACCATGTGGCCACTTCAGTGGCAGCTGCAAGATACAAGGCAGCTCCCCCACAGATCCACTGCCTTGTTCCTGCTCCCACTGCTACAAACCAACTGGCCACCTGAGCCCTCCACTCCATTGGGAACTCCAACAGCCATAATTGGAGACCTTCAAGATGGAGAAGGCAGCATTCTTCATTCCAGTTCCCAGGCCAATCCAGCTCATGGCCTTGGATGATTTGGGTAAGGAAGCTGTCAGTCATGGCTATGACTTATGTTGGCTGAGGCTGTTGGGATTAGTCAAATATCTCTGGACACCTTCATGCTGGGAAGGCTGTTCTAATCTCTACCTCTCTGAGAGTCAACAGCTGCATTTTATACATATCTATTACATTCTTATTTCCCCGATCAGTTCTTGAAGAGTAAGCATTCCTCTTTGCAAGACTTCCTCGGAATATTCATTTTAGTTACTGGGTTTGCTGTCTCTCTCTATGTATCTGATCAATTAAAACTGATCATGTCATTGTAGCAGAGGGCATAATACTAACAGAGCTGCATAATTCCAGGGTTTCCTGTCACATTCATTTTCAGTTCTAAATTTTACTTGTTTTACTGCCACACAGAAAAGAGGCTTTAATTGGAATCTCCATAATGAGCTCAGATCTTTGACTAATTACTTTTTCCTGAATTTGAGCCATCTAATTTGGGATAAAATTCCTGCTAAATAGTTGGGACTTTATTAATAGCCATATTTCGGGTAGCTTCATTGGTGCCTTACTGGACTAATTAAATTCATTACTAGACTGAAATAATCTTTTAAAATTAAGGGTATAGGGTACAATCTAGTAAAAATTAATCACAACTAAATCCTGCAGACTTTAATGAAACTAAAAGGTATATAGTCGAAGTCCATTAGCATAAAATCCGGTATTCATGTACCTGGATGTTAGACCCACTCTATTCTGTGGGGCTATACAGTTAGCATAAGAACACAACTTCACAAGATTACATTTTAATCATGACTATGTTTTCTAGTTTGATTGTTTTGTTGAAAAGCCATCATGATGTCAACAGGAATTGTGGAATACTTGCTGCACAGAAGCACTTTCGACTGGTATTTTATAAGAGTTCTGTGTGCACACAATCCACATCACACTTTCATAACTGTGCATGAAGGGACATGAGGTAGTATCCACCAGATGTGCATCACACACACACACACACACACACACACTGGCTATATACCCCACTACCTGAATATTTGGTCTTAGCATTATCTCAAGAGAAAATTTTATTTTTTATCTCTGTAAACATTGCCAGAAAATATATAAGAAGTCCTTGAAACAAGCTGACCTTTGTTCATGAAGATGAAGCATACAACTTTAGGGGGATTTATTTATTCTGTTTCTTTATAGTCAGGCTTGAGGGTCTGGCAGCATTTTTTCTAAATTTTTGTTTGACTGGTTTCCATTTTACCTTTCTTCTCAAGTCCTATTCCCCTCTGCCATTCCCCATTCTTAGGCTCATACTGTAAAGATCATTTAGCTATAATTTAAAGTTTAGGAGATACCAAGAACAGTAAACAATAACATGTAATTGTAGACACACACACATTTTAAGAAGTAATAAATAATATTCATTAGACTTATTTTAATTTACAAAGTGGATGTTCAGTACACCTTCAATCAGTGGACTATCCTTCTTCAGTCCAGGATCAGTGGACATGTCTCTTAATGAGTTCCAGGCAGGAAGCACAATCCATTCACACTGAAACTGGTGTTTCTTTCATATTGTTAGAGAACAGACATAGAGCTTCATTCCCAGGCCCTGGAAAGAGGTGCTCCTCTTCAGCAGCCAAGATAAGCACAGGAAAAAGTACTACAGGAGACAATTTCTCCTTGAGAAGATGTGCAAGAACCCATAGGCAGATGGATTCTGAAAGCATTGAGGATCCTCAGTCCCTTTCTTCCCATCTGCATTTATTGTCCTCTCCCAGGTTAAAAGGAATACTTCTGTTTATATTACTTGGTGACTGCAACCTCATGTGACAATTGCATACATGAAATTGCTATCACAGAAAAGTCGACCATCTCAAAAGCTAATTTTGGTAATTCTAAGTTTTTGAGCCATAATGTTTTGGGAATTGTTCACAGAGAAGGATCTGTTTAAACCTAGGTACAGTTTAGTTTTGTCCTCCTACTGATAGCATCTGGAATGGCAGCAGCATCTTCCCTTCTTCATGTTAGTTCTACATTATTTCTCCTCAGTTAAATTATTTGGCAGATTTTTTAAAAAGTTACTGTTAGATACATTTTTATGCCTTTCAGTATTCAGAATTCCAACTGATATTTGAACTGACAGGTATTATATTTCATGGGCAGGTAACAGTTGACTAATCTGAGCAAGAATAAATTGTATGCCATCATGGCATAATCAAATAATTTTCCCCATGGCTGGTATAGGATGAGCCTCTCTTGATAGGGATATTCAGTATCAAAAATCCAGTATCTTTGTGCATTCAGTATTAAACATCCCATACTTGACTACTCTAGTGGAAAAGCTGGTTCTATAATTCCTTAATCTTTGCGCTTTCGGTTATTTCCGTTTTTCTTTTTAAAAAATTAGCTGTTGATCATGTCAATTATATATTCATTACAGTCACTGGATACTGAAGTTTAGTGCTTCAGTCCAGTCTGTGTTATTTGTGTCCAAAGAGAGTAATAAACATTGCTGGAAGCACACTGACTATTAGATAAAAGAGCCAACTGCCCCTAGTAGCTGAGTATGTACAGTGAATGTTAACCAAAGGGAAAAAAGCAGTCTGGAGACTTTCCTAAACTTGTTTTTCTGGTTAGTAAGGGCAGGTAAATATATGACAAATCTTAAACCAGGGATCCCCAAACTCTTCAGCTTATTGTCCCCTTCATGAAGCTTCAGATTGTTCATCGACCCCCAAACATTTATTATGCGAAAATAATTTAATAAATGCTACTTTACCTAATAGTACTACAAATAACAACAACAACATCAAGCCCTTAGATAGACCCATCAACACTTGGGGTCAATATTGACCACTTTGGGGAACCCTGCCTTAAACAAACCAACAATGGCCTTTAGAGAAGCCGGTAGGGTGCTGCCGTGTAGCAGATGTGTTTAGGTATTTCCTTGACAAACCATATATGTCAGATTGCCCAAATATACCAGGTCTTTTGCAGCTGACTAGGGGGAAAATGATCTCTGAACTCTGAATTTTAAAAGTAAATTTGAGATTAAAGTTTTAAAAAAATTAAGTAGAAGTCTATGGTTTAATACATTTCACATGAAATGGAGACAACACATTTTGGAGGTCAGCATAATTATTGGAGATCACATATCCATTTGGTGATTTCTAATTAGAGATCTAAAGGAGGCGAAACAAGTCTGCAATGTTTTTCCAATTTCCTGATTTCTTTTGTTTTATATTCAGGAATCTAAACTATTGGTTCTAATTTGCATCAGCAAACAAAGCTCCTGCTGCTAACCATCCTTAGGAGGAAAGCTCCCACAGTGTGAAACAATAATCATATTTATGTTGGTGAGTGAAAAGTACTCCCCCACAAAAAAGCTTAATTGAATAGTTCTTATTAACTGACAAGATTATATTGTAGGCATGGATACTTTGGAATAACAGTAAAAGACGACTCAGAATATGCAGAACATTTTATCTTGGAAGTTCAACAGCCAATTCAGAGGAAACTTAAATCTGATATGAATTGCAAAATATCAGATAGGCAAAATCAGAATAGATACCAGGGCTTCTGGATGAATGGCTTCTAGCTGTTATCTGACAAAATTCAGTTTCCTGAAAAAAAGTGACAATTTTAGACTAGAATATTGGAAAAAAAATTGGGAACACTGTGCATGGAATCCTGTCTAAATTAGTTGAATTTAGATCCCATTGGAATAAATGGGGCAAATTAAACTTCCATGGAGAGGAGACTAGTTGTAAAGAGCTGAATATTGATACATCTCCATTAAAGGAACAATTAAAAAAAAACAGTACAAGGCATGTAATTCTCTCATTTCTGTTCAGAATTCAGAATGCTGGTTATGAGCTATAAAGACCTAGATGACTCTAATACATGGTAACTGAATGAACACAATTTCTCACAAAGGTGTGGTTGGATTTTAAGATCCGCATAACGTCTTTCTCTTGTGTCACCATCATTCAGGACACATTTAGCAAGAATGCATGGGAGGATCTTTTGGGGGGCACCTCCCAGGTGCTGTCTTTCTTGACAGAACTCCATCTTCATAGTCTTTCCACCCTAAGGCAAATATGGGTTAGTTAAGTAAGCTTTAAGTGGATGGGTTCTGTTAATTTTTTTTAAAATACATGGATACGTTTTATTGCTTTTTTAAATATTTGATTTCATACTCTATCTTCTATTGCATCCATGTTAGGTGTCTTGAGTAGGGTAAAATATCTGCTCAGAAATAAAGCTTGTTTGATGTGATTTACATGTTAGCACTCTAAAGTATGACCTATTTATATTACTATACAATTTGTAGGTGTTCTTTGTTATTCCATCTAGTCTCCTATGGGAATAATTCCTAAAGTTTACAGAACTGGAAGGGACTAGTCTATCTGGGATTAAAAAATATAAAGTACCCCGGATAGCAGCAAAGAAACACATAAAATTCTAATCTCAACATGCCTATACTGCCATTAGGACGAACTCTTTAGAGTTCCTTTCTGAGAAAATTAGAATATAGGATTCTTAGGATCAGCATTGTTAGAGATTAGAGTCTAGAACATCCTCTCCAAGAAAGATTCCAAATAATCAACTAATTTATTTTGCTCCATGTGTGAGAGAAAAAGAGTTGATGGAGGAGGAGATTCAGAAGTTGTGGAGAACTTACTGTTGGTACTAATTGTTTTAGAGTTGCCTCGAGAACCTGATAAGTGAGTATAGAATTGCAATATAAAAAGAAACAATAAGAACTCCCTGCCCCGACCCCAACAAATATAAAACCAATATCTTCAACCCAGATAAATTTAGTGGCAATTATTACACTGCAGTTCCTGGAAGTTTCCTGGAAGTTATAGTATTCACAATTAACCCTTTATTTTCATTGGGATGTGTCATTACTTCTAAAGTGTTGGGTTTTTAGAATTCTGATAACTGCATAACACATGCAAAATCATCCCTTAATATTGAAGTAATTGACCAGTGGTGAACATGGATGGTATACTCACCACTGAGTATGTGTTCATTGTGAACATGAGAATATTTATTTTTAAAGTTTCTATTGAAAGTGGGGGTTTTTTTGGTCAAATTGTCTTCATCCAAATGGAAGCATTTCTTAGATTAAATCTTCAGTCAATCAATCTTCAACAAAAAACTCCTACCCAAATAACAAATGCAGTGAGCAATTCGGTGATCAATTATACTGGTGTTGCTTCGTGTGATATAATGATTCTACACTAGTAAATGACCAGTGAATCACCTGCATAATGTTCTTTCTGTTGGCATGATTAAGCATCTATTTTCTATGCTTCTATTAATCATTGTCGTTTCAGAACTGCCCATCATTAGCTTCAAATTCTGGTTATTACCTACTTTATAATGAGGACAACATTTGTGTTACACGTCTGTGTAATGCTTAGTACTCCTGAGCCTTGATTCCTGAACTAAGATTAAAAAGGTAGTCTCCTTCAAGTCAGACTCTACTCTTAATGACTTTATGGACATGTTCAAGTAGTTACCAGCAAAATAGATGCATATGAAATTAGGAAAATTTGTTGAAATTCTCCAGGGCAACAGAACATATACTCCTCAGTAACCCTGTTTTACCTTATATCCATTGTTATATGGACATTTGGAAAGGAAGAGAATGCATCTAGTGCCTTAACGTCAGCATGAACTATTTCCCTATTCTATCAGAGCTCTCCAGTGTCATGGAAAGTGTCCTTCCCCCACACAGTTACTGTGGATCCTGTAACTGAGATGGAACCTTCTAAATAAAAGCATGTTCCTTCTCTATTTTGTCTTCATAAAATTGGCAATTGTTGTGTATCCTCCCTGTTTTATGTTTCCATGGTTGTGACACCATAGTTTTAGTCGCCCTTATATTTTTTTTCCAAAATACATGATTTTATTTAGGACTATATTATTTACTTATTTGGGGATACAACAATAATTTCTTGACACTTTCATAGTGAAAGGATATTTCATATGAATGAACAAATATTAGTCTTCCTTTCCAGAGAAAAATCCTTTTCTCAGACTAACATCTTTTTCTGACAACAACTAAAGTTTAAAGTTGCATGACTTGAGTTCACTATTGCTTTCTGTCAATAGTGTCACTATTGATGAGGGTCTTTGTAACAAGAAAATGTGCTATGAGTACAATTAGTACTTCAATTTCACATGTATCATTCTACCTATCCATTTTCAGTTTCTGTAAAATTTGAGTGGACAATGGGGCTACTCTCCAACAATGAGAGGTTCAAAACGATGAAGATATAATAGGTTGAAATTACAGGTAATCCTTGTTTAGTGAGTACTTTGTTTAGCAACCATTCAGTTACGATGGTGATAAAAAAATAAATCCTCACTTTTATGATCTTTGTAGGTCTGTAAAGCAAAAGAAAGCTGAAGTAAGGTCATAAGCACAGTTGTGGTTTTGCTTAGTGACAACTTTGCTTAATGACTAATTTGCCAGTCCCAACTGTGGTCGCTAAATAAGGACTACCTGTACAATAAGGCAACTTTGTCAGAGCCAAGAATTGTGCATTAACTAACCATATTCTTTGTGTAGTGAGGGAAATGGAATGAAAACAGCCCCTGAAACTGTTCTACTCACATAAAACACTGGATAACTAGGAAACAGCCTTAAAGGAGGAACTATAATCCTAGAGTAAAGCGAATGCCCTTGTTTACTACAAACTTCATATACTGCAGCCTGAAACATTGATTGGCATGAACATTGACTTACAAAAATTGGATGAAGGACTCTTATCTCAAATAAAAGACAAGATATATTTATTTGATTTGGAGGCTGCCCAACTCCAGAATGACTCTTAAGCTTACACTTATTTTTTTTAAAAAAAATACACCCAGAAAAATATGAAGAAGAACCTAAGCATCTAGGTAAACCACACATCAAAAATACAACCTCCACAGTCAGCCTATCCCTAAGGCCTGAGAAAACAGCCAGGTTTTTAATGACTTCTGGAACATCATCAGGGTGAAACTTCATAGATCTCTGGTGGGATATCATTCCAGAGAAGATAGGCTTCTTGGGTCCTGGTAGATGACATTTTTTAACTGAGCTACCTGGAACACACTATTTCTAACAAATGTGGAGCTAAATTTAAAATGGGCTTCTTAAACCACATTATCTGGTGTCTATGTCTTGAAACAAGTTCTACTTTAGTACCACTAGAATCAATGAAAAGGATAACAAGGAGCCTTTTGGCATTTAAACATTAACCAATTTGTTATTGCATAAACTTTGTGGATTAAGGTATATGGTACTTTATCAGGTTGCACATGTACATTCCTGAGAAAAGTTTTTTTTCTCTCTCTCTGTTCACACACATCATTGTTGTTGACAAAAGGAGAGGAGAGGGCAGGCCCACAACTAAGGTCTGTGTCACCTGGGGCAGACATGGATTTTGTGCCCATTTTGGCACCCCTCCAGTGCTCATTTTGGCGCCCCCTCAGCACTCATTTTGGCACCCCCCAGCGTGGCAACCAGGGCACATGCCCCACTTCCGCCCCCCAGTTGTGGCCCTGGAAGAGGGACAAAGTAGAAAGAGAAATACAAAGTAAGAAGGTACTTAGATACAGGAATATTGTATCTAACTTTGTAATTTTCTGTTTGCATGTGTTTGTAGGAATAGTTGGTGGGAATATGTAGTATCACTAATTCCAATAAACTATAAGTTGAAATATTTCGATGCAGGCAAAGTTTTAGGAATTCCAGCTCAGATTTGACATAATAGTAAACAATATTTGATTTAAGCCATTTCTTGGATACCTTTCTCAATCTACTTGTGTGTGTGTGTGTGTGTACTGTATGTATGAATTTGGGTTCCTCATTTGTGAATTAATATCAGTCCTACTCATCCTATGTCAACCAGTTGTATCGGACTATAATTCAAATGGCTATGAACTACAACCACTGGAGCATAAAGGGTACCAAGTTGGGAACAGTTGACTATATAATTATATGCATACAGAGGTGTTTTAAAAACCTTATATGCAAATTGTGTGGAGGTCTTGCAGCATAATAAGGGGGCGTGATCCAACTCCTCTTTCTCCAGTCGGTAAATGTATAGATAAGAAAGTTTGAAAAGGGATATTGAGTCTTAGCTTTACAAAGTGAATAAAAGCCAAAACTTTAAGTTGAGAGAGAGGGAAAAAAACCCAACTCATGAGTAAGAAAGAGGTGAATAGGACAAAATTGGAGGCTTTTATCTCTGCAGGACTTTGCCCATCAGGGATTCCACTCTCTATAGAAAGGCAGCTTGAGGAGGGGATGAAAAGGATTCAGGAATATTGGTTAACAGCAGGGACAATATGTATGTGTCCAAAAGGTCAAGATGGCAGTTGTGACCACATGACTAAAGCCCAACACCTTTTGTATGTGCATTGATGCCACACGGACATACAAAAGGGGCTGGGTTTTGACTGCGTGGCTGCAACCCTCATGTTGACTTTTTTGATTCACTTTTGCCGACACCCCTGGTTGGCAGCTGAGAAGAGAGAGAAGCAAGCAATTTTATGAGAGAGGAAATCACATAGTGATTGGCTAGGGATGGAAAGAGGCTTGAAGTACCAACAGAAGCAACCTGGATTTAGATGGCCAGGATTGGGGAGGGGGCTTCCAATCAAAGAAGAGGGATCAAGCAGCCAAAAGCAGAGTGAGCCAAACAGCCCTGCATGACTTTTGCAGAGACACCTGTTGCTGTGGGTATTTTGTAAGGGAAATAGGAAAATTGGTTTGGTCTATGTAATGTCCCTTTAAGAAAACTGCTCAGTCTGTTGGTATGTGATCAAGCACTCTGCAGGATACAGGAAGATTAATCTTTTAAGTTCTTTAGGTTATGTTTGTTATTTGAATATCTGTGTAATACTATCTATATATCTCTATGGTTGTTTCTTTCTTTTTTTCTTTTTAAATGAAAATGGTAAGGTTGTTTGTTCAGAACTAGAGGTTGAATATTTATTTCTTATTGAATGTTCCAAGGGAGAGGGTAGAACTCACCCCTTAGCACACACCCACACACATGGTTTCAGATTTGGCAGCAAGCTTGCTTAAAATGAATTGTTTGGGAGATCTCTGAGGGAGCCAGCTTCTTGAACTCAGAACAGTTTCTGTGTTAAAATAGAAACTACATAATATCTTAGAAGTTTTGAAAATCTGAAAGTTGCACAGCTTTTGTTGGCAATAATTAATCAAATAAACACATTCGTAAATAATTTTTGGATTGGTTTCTGACAAGATATCACTGTTGTGAAACAGTTGCTCCCCAAACATTCCACTAAGTTTATGGTGGATTCCTGAACCCATTCTAGTCTGGCACTAATGAAGTCATTCTTCCAGATGGAATTAGGAGCTGGAGGAAAATGATCTTTTCTTGTCAGGACCATAGTATGTTGGTAAAAAGTCTGTTTCTCAGCTTTGTTGTTGTTGTTGTTGTTGGACCAGCTTAACTGAAGCCTGATCTGGAGAATATTGTTGAGTCAATTCTTGAAGTCCATCATGTTGGTAACTAAGTCAAGGGCAGGAGGAAGAAGTCTCACCAGATGGACTGACTCAAGGAGTTGTTTTCAAAGATGTGGGCTCATCTTCTGCAGCACTCCGTGATTTGGGATCCTCATGGAATGTGTGTGTACAGGTTCTGAGCATTTGACTGACACTCAGTTAAAAACTTCATTCTATTTTTCTGATTTTTTTAACTACACAGACCGTTGATAAAACACCCAGGATTCTACTTTTATAGACAAGCACATTCCTCCAGCAGGAGATAATAAGGACTATTTATGCTTATATAAGGCAAGGTCATTTCAGTAATTCCCCGTTCATCTCTGCAATCATGGCTTGACTGTTAAACCTGCCTTGTAGAGTTTTTTTTTTCTGTACTTGAGATAGACCAGTCTGTAAGCATGTACTGTATACTTGCAGATTATAATGTGTGCTTATATTAAGTGCACTACATTATTTCTAACCCTATCTATTTCCTAATTTAGAGTTAAGAAAGTGCTTACAGACAATAGTAGCAATTTTGTCACTCTCAGTCAATCTGGCAGCTGGCTTTCCTTTGGCTGATTAAAAAAAAATTCTGTTATCTTTTGGCATCCTACTATGCCCTCTATGCTGCTTTCCAGTGTCCCCTTTGTTGCCAGTTCAGTGACATTGGTAGCCCCTCCTTTTATCTCCTGGAGAAAGCTTTCCTAGGAGAATCTAAACTAACAGTTCCGCTCAGCTTCTTGTTATCAGCAAAGCTAGCACATGGCATTTGTTTTGGTTTCGGCATGGAAGTCTTGGATATGTAATGAGCCAGCAGGAAGAAATGGCTAAAAACAGGCTTGTTACAAATATACTCTGGCTGTATTAGAATTAGAATGCCCAGAATTACCAGTCACGGCATGGCCAACAAACATGTTGGCTAGCAATCTGGAGGACACCAGGTTAGAAAAGGCTGATTTACTGCTTGTTAGAGCTAAATGTTCTTCCCCACTTTGAATTTAGACAGACCAGGAGCCTCTTAAGTCAGCCTCAGCTATTGGCAGGACTTCTTTATAATCACTGTTGACTGTCAGTTATATCCAGGCCAATGGTGAAAGAGCTAAGCAGCTACACTCATCCGTTATAGGTCATCATATGGCTATAGCTCACCACTACTGTGGACCCAGCAGTAGATCAATCACACCTCTTAGACAGTAAAATGCCCTGAGTCAGTCCTGTGAATTTGTATCACTAATATGGAAGCTGCTTTTCAGATTCACACTATATAAGATAGATAGGAAGATGGATAGATAGATTATGGCTATAATAGTGAACCACTATGAGAAAGTCACTGCACCTATTAATGAAGGTACATGTTAGTTCCATAATCACATGCAGCTGATTCTATGCATTTTAAAATTTATTACAGTTACATTGTTGCCTCTCCCCACGCCCCATAATTAAACACAATTCCAAAAATAAAGTATTTTTTCCACAGAGAAGAATAATTTTTACTAAGATGATGTGGGGTGATAATGAACACCCTATAGAAGGCTTTCAGTCTGCAGTAACTGTCCTACAGGCAAACAATCTCTTGAGCCACATGTTGTCAATCCAAAAGCAAAGATATACACAGAGAAATTCCTCAGAATTCTTATTTAAATGCCTAAGGTCTGCATTAAATGTACATTTCTGGCTTGAATATTCCTTATAAGCTTATTTTGCACCGTTGTACTCAAACCCTTAAACTAAATTAAACTGAAATTGTTACATGTGTCAAGAATAACCCAATAGCAAGATTTGCTTATTCCAAAGTACCAGTTTCCTATTTTCTGGAATATGCTCATCTGCAATCTGACACAGAGTGAAAAAAATATAGCAAAGTAAAATCAGGAAAAGTTATTTTAGTATTATTAGTATAATTTTAACTAATGTTCCACACAAGTGCCATGGACTTTTCAGACAGAAAAAATGTCTACATCTTTGCAAAGATCCTTTATTTTTCTGAAGCAAGCCCAGGGAAATTGTGAGAGGGGGAGGTGGGAGAGAAGTGAAGGAAATCCTTCCTTAGGTAACCTCAGAAAAGAAGAACTTTGTGCATTATGCAGCCTAGGCCATGCCAAAATGCAATTTGGAGGGTGTCCAGGACTTCATTGGAAAGTAATGGTTTTCACTGAACTGAGTTATGACCAGCTGTTTACAGACAGTCTGTGACATACTGATAGAGCAGAACACCGTATGTTGCTTTCCAAATCAAATGATACAAGAAGTGTGACAGAGTGGAGAAACATCTGTCATTAGCAATTTTCAGCACGCTTCACTAATTCTGGACAAAATACGCGTAATGAACTTACCGCAGGAAACTTCAAATACTACTACTGCTGAAACCAGGATATAAACAGCTACTTCCCTTAATGGTGTCTAATTTAATTCATTTGCAGGAAGAAACAAACAAAGTGGCTTATTTGCTTTTGATCATGGGTGAGCAAGTGCTGATGCTGATCACAACAATACATTTTTCATCCAAGGTTGGTTTTTTTTAAGGATCAGTGTCAACCTTCATTCAGGCTCAAACAGAATTTATAAATTGGTTGTCCACAAAGGTAACTTTTTTCTTAGGAAAAATATGACAGAAGGGGAAATTTGTCTACAAGAGTTTTCCAGCTTTTTAGGTTGTCATGCCTTTAAATTGTGATTCATTACGTCATATTTTGGAAAAAGACTTGCATAACAGGAAGAGAGATAATAGTGGAGGCTTTAAGAAACAGATCCATCCATTGCTTTCTACGCAGTTGAGATTATATCGGGTGGACCAGAATTAGCTATATAGTCTTCATAGTTAATTCTTCACAGTTGCTGGAAGTCTCTCCCTCCCTCTCTGTGTAAGACAGGTGAGCATGTCTCTGGGGAGAAAGTATCAGCATAACCACTTGTCCTGAAAATGTACCTCAAGACTTACTGAACAAGCAAATAAATGTTTCATGACTAGAATGTAAGGACTCGCAGCATCAAAATCAGTAAAATGGCACAACAGTCATGTTTATGTTAGACTAATATTTAGGAGAAGGATTCTTTAAATGTTAGCCATTCACATTCTGAAAAGATCCAGCAGAGAAACAACATATTTACACTGATAACAGTATTTTGCCTTGCTCTTAATGGGCTATAATTTACATATCTATTGTCTTGTCTTTTAGTGGTTCTGCTGAATGACAAAACAAGTTTTAAATCTTTCAATAAGCAATGCAGCATAACCCTCCCTCCCTCCCTCCCTCCCTTCCTGATATGAATCAGGAATATACAAACCTAAACAGAACACTGTTATTATCTGATGACACACCTCTGGTGTAATACTGCAATCGTTTGAGAGAAGATGCCTGTCTCATTTAAAGTGAGGATTTTTTCTCTATTACTGTGATAGTATAGAAAATGTATGAAATAGTTAGGATTAGGTTGCTATTGGCAGGAGTGGGGGAGGTGAAAATGATGGCTAGTTATGCTGCTTATCTGAAGTTTCAACTAATGTTCACAAAGAGCCATAATAGAAAATGCAGAGGCTAGATTTAGTTCAATCCATTGAAGTTCTACCTGGGGGACTGACTTTGGACTGTATCCCAGACCAGAGAGACTGGAAACCATTCAGAATTGATGACTGTAAAATGAGTGTTGGGGGTCTTTGAGTAGCTGCATAATTACAAAATTATTCATGATTTTTTTTAAAGCATGCTAATCCAGAAAACATTGGCTTTTGGGGGTAAGTTGAACTGAGGCTCTACAAATTCAAAACAGCCTGTTAGCACCCAAAAGTAAAAACTGGAGAGGAAGGATAGGTGGTAAGAAAACCCACCGGTACATTGGATCTGGATAATAATCAGACCTAAGCAATTCATGAACACTAGCACTATTCTTTACATAAACAGTAAATGTTTAGATTTTCCTGTTCACTGACTAACAGCACACATATCATAAACACTAAGCTGTTAGAGTACGTTTCGTGTGTTGATTCACTTTTAACAGTTGTTAGTGTGAAGACAGGAAAAGAAAAGTGGGTGTAATGAGACCATGTGCAGTATGCTGTGAAAACAGAGGCCCTTACTTGGCATAATGGGTTGCACCATAAGGGCCATAAAATTGTGCATGTGTTAGTATCATTTTAATTATTACGGGTGCCACATGTTAAGCAGAATAGCGGAACTACTAAAACAGCTTCAGAATCCTTACTGCTGATTGCTGCATTTAATTACAAATAGGAACATTTGGAGATAGGTCACCATAAAAACCCTTCTGTTGTCAAATGAGCTCAAATCTGATTTTTGTAATTATGCTCTTATACCATGGATCCTGTTGAATAACTGTAGGGAATAAAATTTTAACACGTGCTGATTAAATGTAGGTACATCTTGCTTCCCAAGATTATTTATGAATATTCTTTGCAACTTAAATCAAAGTACCCTCATAGTTGTTTCTGTATTGGTCAGTACAGATGATTCACATTTTATGCAAATACACTGAATAATCTCACGTGACGTGAAATATTGGTCTGCCCCCCTGCATGGAGCATCAGAGTACTGGAGTTTCAATTATTCATTCTGTTTGCTAACAAACTCTTTGTAACATTCTCAGTACTGTGGTTATACAACTATAAGTTATCCACAATAATATGATGATTATCTTTTCTAAGGCTGAGTTTTAATCTAAGAAATGATCTCTTTTGTTAAACTCCCTCTTTTTTATTGTAACAATTTGTTGCTGTCAATACATCAGTAATGGAAAAATAGTATTTGCCATTAAAAGCAAAATAAACATGGTAAATATATCAGACTTTTAGGTAAATGTGACACAATCCTTTGCATGTAGGGGAATAGATACAAACTGCACTTATTTATTCCAGTCTTTTATTTTTTCCTCCTCTGTTTTAAATGTAAAATTTCCAAAGGAAATATTTGGTGTGTTAGATGATGACGATGATGATCTACTGAATGAGCAAATGAAAAATGCTATGAGTGTGATAAATCATGGAGGCAAAGGTTCCATGGAGTTACACATTGTGCTAAATCATAAACTGAGGTTTGGAAATCACAGTGGCTGGATTGGTGTTGCTAAGTCAGAACCAAACAAATCACCCTCTACTAAGCCTGAACCAAGCCATTGTGTGCCTGTGTATCTAATGCTGGATCCCCCCATACGCTGCAAAGAAAAGCAATAATTAAAGGGAATACAGTATTTCTCCCCAGTTTCTGAGAAAAGAAATATGAGCACTTCCTATTGATGAATCTTCTTCCAAACCTGAACAATCTCTTCCTTCCCATCTTCTAAGAGGTTGCTGAAGAATCTTATTATTTTCCCATCCCTTCTTAACCTTCTTTGTTGAGTCTTGCATTTTTTTAAAAAAGGTAATGCAATCTGTAACAAAGTACAAGGCTAGATGGCTGTGGTAAAATCCTTTCTTTGAGTCCTTGAGCCGGCAGAAAAATATGCAGGCATAAATGGGTAATCCTCACTGCTGATCCCTATTCTGCCTCAGTCATGAGGCCAGCGAGTGGTGCTGTACTTACTATTGTAATACCAGGACAAGGAAAGTGATTGGTGGATTCTCCTGCTTTGTTTCCTCCTCCAAAGTGTCACCTGCTGGCAGGAAAAACAATCACCAATCATGCTCCTTAATGTATGGTGGGACAGTGATGAGCAAGTATAGATGGATGCTTAGAATGGGTGGTTTAGCTGCCTGTCACATCGCCCACCTCACAGACGGCAGACATGGAGGTGCTCTGGGTGGACCTGTCAGCTTTCCCAGGTAGACTAGACAGGAAACACGACCAGATGAGCTAATTCTACTTTACTGTAAGGCTACATTAACAGAATCTTGCAAGTCTGAAAGTACAAATCTCCCACCATCTCTTTTTAACTTAGGGAGGTTCCTTTTTGAGTTTCTTTCTCTTCTCGTTATGCAGCTGTGATCTATGCTCTCTCTTGTCTGATCATTCCCTAGGCAGCATGTCTTCCTCTCGTCTTCCAAGGTCATTTCCACATACCATTACAGGGCCAGTGACATGTCAGCCGGGTTATTTCTGAACAAAGTTTAGCGTTCTTCTAAAGAAACACTAAAATATGAACACATGAGACTCCGTGTTGGTAAATGGAATGGAAAATCTGTCATACACCCACTTGTGACAAAACCAACAACATATGGCTGGGAGAGCCTGAGTCTCTTTCTTGATTTATATTGACCTCCTTGAACTCTACAAACATGACTTGTGCTCTCTCAAGAGAACCTACAGTATGTTTATAAGAGCCTATGTAAGACCCGAGCACCAGTTTGGAAAGTGCCGCTCAGACATTACATGCGCAGATGATTAAATTACCTCCAGAAGTCAGCTACTTAGTGTCTCCTGCAGCCCCAGCCAAAATGACCATGTAGGGCAGTTTAGGAATGCCTCTAGCAGCCTAAAATAATCAATAACAACAGGGCAGATCCCACCCCTGACCATGTCAACAACCACATCATTAATGAAATATGGTGGTTTGCATTTATGGCAAAAATAGTGTTGGAAGAAGAGGTAAAACAATATTTTAAAACTGGAACAGTTAAAACTAACTTTAACCTATCCTTGCTCTGCACTAAGGATAAGATAAGAACAACATCAAGAGGACACAGAATAAAAAAGGATTGCTAGAGCTTGTTTGTGCAGTGATTAAGTGAATGTGAAGATGAACTCAAAGACTATGTCTGCTAATCACTTTGTAAGAGTTCTGCAGATTTCTAGTTGCTAAACAGATCTATAGATTAGGATGGATATCCTGTAGCCTTCCAAGTGGTGGTGAAATACAACTCCCAACATTGCTCAACATAGGTTATGCCAGCTAGAGTTGCTGAAAATTGCAACTCTTTCATCAATATCTTGAATACCTTGTGTTCTTCACCCCCTATTATTTGACTATAATTTTGTCCCATTTGTAATACATGCATATGCCCTCCATTTAATCATATTTATTCTTTAGGTTAGCCTTTCTCCAACCTGATATCCTCCAGAATTGCTGGATTTCAACTCCAATAATTCCCAGTCAATATGGATCAAGTTGTAGAAGCCATAGTTTAAAAATTCATGCCTCTCTCTCTCTCTTTCTAATCTGTGTATGTGTGTGATGACTATCTTGGATCAAAGGTAAATACGTTCAAGGGAATTATAAACTTTTTTTACTTGCCACATTTCCTTCTAAAAATTCTATCCAAGGTTTTTGCAGCCATGTCATGACTTCAAAACCGCAATTACCCTCTTGTTTAGAGCCAATCAAAAGCTAGTTTCGTGACATGAAAATGCAATTTTGCATCCAGGCTGCCTTGTAAAGAGATCAATTGCATACATTAGCCATGAGCATCATCACCCCTCAGTGAAGAAACCTCATTAGTGACCTCCAGAATGTAAAAAAGAAAATTTCACCAGTATTTTGTTGTCTGTGACACTGTATTCCCCGAGAAGAGTTCTAGTGTTTGTGGAGACAGATAATTACTCAGATTCATTTTTAGCTAATATTTGCTGAAATACATCATCATCAATGCAATAACTCTGCAGTCATTCTTCCTTTTAAGTGTAGCTCTGTCATTTAGCAGCATGAGTAAAACCATTGGCAAATGCAAGAAATAGCAAATGTCTATGATAACTGCTGTACAGTTTACAGTAGTACATTCTGCCAGCTTTGTTGTCCATTGACAATGTAGGACACAGAAAATAATCTGCCTTGCTCCTTGATTTAATATACTTATCCTTCTTTCCTTTTTTCCTTCAGGTTAAAATCCTAGATATTAAAATAAAAATTAGGATAATCATCAGTTAAAAGTCTGTTGAAATAGGTGTTATAAGGACCTTTAAAATGTTGGCAGAAAGGTCAGTCCCCTCAACTTAGCAAAGAGCATGGTCTAGAGATCTGAAATGACTGCAAAAAAACTCCAACCCTAAATCCTTGCAAGACAAGACCATAGCAACTGTAGGCAGATCTCCTCAGATGGCCTTAATGTAGGGGATCATATAGCAGAAGGTATCCTTCCCAGTCACCTGGACTGGTGTTTTGTAGAGCTTTGAAGCTAGTAACCAAACCTTGTATTCTGCCTGGAAACAAAACAGTGTTTCAGGGTCCTGTAGGTGAGATGAGCTCTGCGCTAAGTGAAGTTTTCATCAGCTTTTGGTACAAACCATGAGGCCAAAACATGAAGAACTGGGATAGCACATCATGTTTAATGCCCCAATGGGAGACACAAGTATATACATCCCAGTTGTACCCCGCCCCCTGCCTGCCATGCCCTGGATGCCTATGGCCATATCTCAGTGGTGATTATGGAAAAGATTATTAGATAACTCATGTCAAAAACTGGAGGCAGATTTTATCCTTAATATAAAAGCATCCTCAAACTCAGTGATTTACTTTTGTCTTCTAGGAAATAGTGGCAGCTATTCATTGATACAGAATAAGACCAGCAGTTAGAAACATCTTTGAGCAGGCAGTTAGATTAGCTCATTACTAGGTGGAAACCTATCCTTCAAATGAAGAGTGGATAGATCAGCCTGTTTATGGTCCATGTATTCATTTATAAGCCCATTCCATACTATTGCCATATTATGTTCACTTTTAAGACCTATATGAAGATTCATATATAAAATATAAGGTGATTTGTATCTCTTTGAATATATTTTCTCACAAAATATACATTTATAAACAAATTTTATCTAATTGTATGAATTTCCAAATGTATTTTCTTCCTAAAATGTAAGTTTTGATATACCTGGCACACATTTTGAGCCAAGTACTGTATGGTAAAATCAGTGAAATTTAAAATCTGCAAAATAAGTACTTCTTGATCTGCACATAAGTCCAAGAGATAAGGACTAGGTCTGCTCACATTAAGAATTTGCAAAGGATGAATTCATTCAGCATTCCCACTTTATCTCTTTCTTAGCTGTATCTGTGAATGCATTTCTTGGTTACACCAACAGCGTGACAGGAAATTGAGAACTGGCAGATTCTTCTATTTTCCCTCCTTATGGGCTTTTCCAAAAAAATTAGTTGTGCTGATGATGGAAGAAATATTGGAGTAGATAATGCATAAGATGGCATCGATGCTAAAGCAGCTGATGATAGAATTACCCAAGAGAATAATTCATGTATTGAAAAGGGAACAGATGTCAATAGAGACAGCTTGTCTAGTTGTTTGGATGCCTGTTTGGAGCATGCATAGAAGGGAAAGGATTTTCAGACAGTCTGTTTTTGAAGTTCCATGTGGCCTGTCCTAATTGTTTGTTAAAGAGAGGTGACATTTTGTTGTAAAATACACTTAAATATAGTTAGGATATCATAATCCAGCACTTTTATTGGATTTGTATAGTGGCTCCTTATCAAGATAAAAGTTACCCACACACAGAGAGAATGTTTATCCTTTTCTCTGTTGGAGAGCAGGAAAAAGGGACAGGAACTTTCCAGATGTGCACACACAATTCTCTACTTACAGTGATACTTAATATATAAGGTGGTCTTAGTTTAACAAACTATACCTATGCAATTCCATACTAACCCTTTCAAAAGGAGCTTTTTACAATGTCTTAGCTGTTTTACTTCATGTAGCTTTTTTCTGTCCTTTCACTTCTGAACTCACTTCTACCTAGAGATAAGAATGCGAAGAGGGGAAAAAAGTCTTTTCTAGGCTTCTTGGATTCCAGGATCTTTGTCCAGCTGTGCTCCCTGACATCTGCTCTGTTCTCCAAAAACTGCCATCCTTTCCACCAGCCGGTTCATTTAGCAGATCTGTCTCTTGGGTCCTGCTTCCTGCTTTCCTGCTGGATCTCTAACTGCAGAATCTTCCTCTTCAATACACACAGTATTGCCTATCCATGCCACACAAAAAGACAACTCCAGGAATTGTGTGTCTGTCTGTCTATGTATCTCAGGCATAAGGATCTGTTCTAGACATTCTGGAGATGATTGTTCCCCCTCCTGAAACTATAGGATTCTATCAATATGATGTGATGTTCAGCATGTGCCCAGATGGCCTTGGGGTCACAGAGTGCCTTCTTTTGGCTGGCTTGCCACTTGCAACCATTCCTGGACTTTAATTAACATCCCAATGGATATCTAAATGCTACTGGATATGAACTTGGCCAGTCACTGGCTAAACTACACTTTGTGCTAAGCCATAATATGGTTTATTAGGGTTTGGCTCAACATATTGTGTGAATCCAGCCACTGGAAAAGTAAACCATAGTTTATGGTAGTGGTGGCTTGTTCACAGTTAAAACATGCATTAGTGAATCCAGCCGCTACCTCTCAGTCTAGTTTACCTACCAGAATTCTTGGGAAGATAAAATAATAGTTTTGTGATTGATGTGTGCCTGAGTGTATGCAATATGTATGTAATAAATAAATGAAGCCCCAGAGCTAAATCTTTCTCAGTTGCTCTGTTATACATGTATTCTACCTGATATGAACATCTCATAAGCAAAATATGTTCTTATACATGCATAAATAGTAAAGCCCACTGAACTCAGAAAGATTTTGTTCTGATTACATGTTCACAGAATTGTGCTGAACATCTTATGCTTAGCATGTAGCTACAAATAATTATTCAATTATTTCAATGTCATGATAAACTGTATGAATCCATCCATGCTTTTGGTTTAATTTTATCAATGCATGCATTTCTGATAAAAGGAATTTGCACACTGTGGTTCAATCTACCATTCTGCCTTTTTATATTTCTTACTGCACAGTTTATGTTCTTTGCAAGTGTAAAAAGAAAGGAGGAGAGTTTACAGACATAGATGGCCTGGAGATTAAAAGTCTGGAGACATTTCAGATGTGTAAAGGTATTATTCTCACATGTACTTATTTCTTGGTGAGTGTGAACAACAGCAACCTCTGAGAGTGAGAAATAGCTTCCTAAGAATGATATGTAGACATATGCAGGAAACCACATGTTCGAACACATACAAGAGGTTTTGTCCTTGGGTTGACAAATGCCAAGGATGAAGGGGGTGGGGTGGGGGAGGAATATTCTCATAGAGCGAGGGAGGAATCTCAGTGTTAATTGTTTTTAACAGTTATTTTGATTTGGGATGTAATATGCTGAAAACCTAAATCTGCAATCCTAATTTTATTTAGTCTCATGTAGGAGATGTGAGTGAAAGGTGAAAAGTGAAAGGTCCCCTGTGCAAGCACCGTCATGTCTAACTCTTTGGGGGGGGGGGATTTGCGACGTTTTCTTGGCAGACTATAGTGGGATGGTTTGCCATTGCCTTCCCCAGTCGTCAGCTTCTCCAGCGAGCTGGGTACTCATTTTACCAACCTGGGAAGGATGGAAGGCTGAGTTGATTTGAGCCAGCTACCCAAGAATCCAGCTTCCACTGGGATTGAACTCAGGTCGTGGGGAGAGTTTCAGTCGCAATACTGCTGCCTACCACTCTGCGCCACATGAGGCTTTTTTGCGCCACACGAGGAGATGTGAGATTACACATTAAATAATTTTGACTTAGTATAAGGCTCCAACCCAGCATTGAGTGCAGCGGTTCAGGATAGGGTTTAACTTAAATAAGGTCAGATGATGGTGGCTAATTCTCTCTGTGCCCAATTCATAATGCTTAGCGAAGCACTATCAGCATTAAATCTCAGCATGCCATAGACAGACTGTTTCAGAAAAACATCTTGGTCGGTAAGGGATGAAGAAGTTTTGGATTCAGAAATCAAGGTCACCCAGTTATGCTTTTTGGATGGGTGACAAGATCATAATGGTGACTTTGGTAGAGAAAGATATTTGTTGCAATTATAGGAACACCTTAATGTTGCCTAGACCATTTTTGAATGGTTCTTGTTCTGTAATAATAACATAAGAATAGCCTCACTGGAGCAGGCAAAGTCCATTCCAAAGCAAAGAATTTGGGCTCTCATAATGGCCCATCAGATGCCTGTGGTGTGATGAAGAGTAGGAAATGGAGACATACTTTCAATCCCTTTCCTAGTAATTTCTTGAATGGAATTTGCTTTTTTCACAGCTGCTGCAATAATCAACTTTAGCTTTATTGAGCTATTCCTTATGACCCCAAGATCTTTTTCTTTGTTATTTACAGACAGCTTTGACCCTTTTGGTTTATATGCTGGAACCTGCTGACAATATCTTATTTGCATGCATTCTAAATATAATTTTTTATGGCCACAGTTTCCTATTAATTTCACAACACATATATCTCACACCAGATCATGGTCACCATTAACGATTACATCAAAAGTTGTCTCTTCTTGGGTCAATTACACACCAAATGTTCTGGGATATAGTAATTTAAGATACCTAAGTATGTGTGTCTTTTTTTTTTGTTGCTGTGGCCTGAGCATGAATATACCCAATCTTTAGGAGTAGAGTTGGAATCTCTCATTGTTATTACACTTTTTCACGTCTCCCTGATTTCTTTCACCATTTCAATATGTGTGTGTGAGACTGGCCCAAGATCACCCAGCTAGCTTTGTGCCTAAGGCAGGACTAGAGCTCACACTCTCCTGGTTTCTAGCCTGGCGCCTTAACCACTACACCTAACTGGCTTCAAGATTATCCTCAATGTTTTGATCAGGTGGATCAGAGATCTGATATATATTGCCACCATAGTGAGCTTTTAGAGGAGTCTGTATATATATAGTAGATAAGAATAGTATCTCACTTATTTTCTCTGGTCTGCCAGGCTTCTATTATATGTACTACATGTATTTGTATTCTCATTCAAAATTAAGTGCTCTACTTTTCCCATCTTAGCTCAGAAACTTCTGATACTGGCACATCCATATGCCTCATTTTTTTAAATGTTAGGGTGAGCCTTTGCCAAGACCTTTTTGTCTCCTGACTGTCATGTCTACCCATCAACCCACTCCCAACATTGGCTCTATGCTTTTTAGTGTTTTCTGAAATATCTACACTCTTCTGAACCATATTCTGTCAGCACCTGTTGGCTTTCCCCCAGGGTTCAGTTATCTATTCCTCTTGTACAGGTTTAGCTTGTCCTCCAAAGTTCCCTGGTGTTTAATAAATTCCATTTCCTCTGCTTGGCACCACTTTCTTAACCATGCATTAATATTCATGAGTTCTGTCTATTTAGTTGGCCCTGAACATGGAACTGGTAGCATTTCTGGAAGGACTACTTTGGCAGTTCTGGACTTCAGCCTGCTACCAAACAGCCAAAATTTGGCTTAGAAGAGTTGCTGATTGCATTTCTCAAAGTAATTGGTGTCAGTAAAGTCCCCTAGTGCCTCCTCTCCACAACTATTGAGCAGCTTATCTAGATGGCACATGAAATCTACAACCATTGTACCAGGTAGACTTTTCTAATGGTTGACTCACCAACAACCCTCTGCCTCCCCTACTGCAGAGGGCTATCCTTGGTACAAGAGGATGTGGGTTCATTGGGTACCGCCTATTAGAATATCTCTCTTATCCTCAACATGATGCCCTTCCCTATCACCATTCTTCTCCCTGATAGTGAGGAAGTTATTATCCTAGGAGTGGAACAAAACTATTACAAACTGGAAGGTCTCATCTACAACCCTCTGTTGCTCTGTAAGCATCTTCAGCCAGCCATCTTCAATTCAAAGCAATATATTTTCTCCCTGAGAGCCAGAAGCAAACCCACAGAGCACAAATCTGCAATTTTTGTCCAACAGGCAGGTAGTCATATATTTGACATTCTGTGTAATAAACTGAGAAGCATCCTCTCCTCTGACTTTCTACCAACTTAGTTTTTTTCACCTAAAGCTATCTCCTATATTATACTGTTATAAAGTATGGAATTCCAGCTTCCTCACATATTTGAACATGAAAGGTGAATGTTCCTCACATTCTTGACACATGAAAGGTGAATGTGCTCCTCCACCACAAAACTCTTGCACAAAACTCCCCTGTTTCTATGAGGTCTGATGACCCTTGCCCTTCCTTTCCTGATTCTTGCACCAAAATCAGCAACTAGTCAGGATCTACCATCCTCCCATATTTACCCAAAGGAAGTTGAACTATTTCTGAGCTGAGAAAATAGCCACAAAGTGGGTCAATCCAGGGGTCATTATGGAGCCAAGACACAGTAAGACTTATTTCAGAATATATTGGATTCCAGTGCTAATTTGCTTGTGCTTTAACAGCATGTGTTCTATATTAAATGGTATCTCATTCTAAAAGTGGTCTGAGTGGGAAATTTTCCAACCAGTTGAAGCATCAGTTGTATTTCAGAGCAGTTATATTATGTATTTTGGGGAAAAAAATTCTATATACATGTCTTAAGATTCATTGGACTTTGCACCTGAGTTTTGCAAGTACAGAACACAACTCATGGCCCACCTCTACTCCCAAGGTCACATTATTAAAATTTGATGGCAAATCAATGAATTACAAGTATTTTTTTTTATAAAAGTAGTAAAATAGATCTATCTAGCTTCCAATAGGCTTAATATACCTATTTTAATAAATATGAACTCCTCCAGGTCCCTGAAACTCCCCCTACCCTGGGAGCCAACATTGTTCCCATACTTCCTGCAGCTCTTGAATTGCATGTTTTAAAAAATGCATCCCTCCTTATCACAAATAAGAGTCACAGCCTTGCTTAATAACTTGTCCAAGAAGAGTTCAGAAATACAAAGAAACCCACTTCTTGAAGGTCAACTTCTTTGAAGTGAAAGACCCACAGTTACGCACATCATGTAGAAAATGCATCAAATGGAATAAGGTGAATTTTGGCTAAACCAGACTTTGTGCATATGGGCATCTATGAGAGGTTTTGCAGGAAACACTGAGATTTGGTTCCCAATCCCCTTTTTTTAAAATGTGTGGAGCCGCACTGGTCAGAAGAACACACAATCAAATTAAATGTTTGCATCTTCTGTTCTCTGAAACTGGGACCCGAGGAACTTGTGTGGGAACAATGGGATTCAGAGCTTTCCAACCCTCCCTTGAACAGTATTGTTCAGAATCATATAACAGGTTGCTTTTGGAACTGTCTTTGGTTAACTGAGCAGCTTGTTATGTATTATACTGGTGCAGCTCTTTCAAGATCAAACTGTATCTTATATTAAGATTTTGAAAAGCGTTTTGAAAAGCAACTCCCCCCGCACCCAAAGCATCCATATGGATCCATGATGACTGAATCTTTTCACTCTGCACTGTTTTGCTATTTGAAACTGCTGGGTGAAACTCAGCCCCACAAGTTTGCCCCACAAGTTTCATTTGACATTCTGCCACTATATTCACGTTTATGCAAGGCAGTAAAGGATACATTTAGAAATCCCTACTTGGCATAGGGCCAGATTATTTGAGGTCCATCTATCTTCCATGGTTTCTGCCTGGCTGGTACAAGCTGGCAGAATTGGCATACTCTGGGTCCCTTTGATTAAACAGTGCCATCTATCGGGCCCAGGAGTGTGCCTTCTCTATTGTGGTGCCTGCCCTCTGGAATGAGATTCCTTCTGAAATCTGTGTAGCTCCTACCCTGTTGGTGTTCTGGAAGGACATGAAGACCTGGCTCTTCTCCCAGGCCTTGTGTTAGGGTGGATGCAGCCCATTGTCGTATGTGTTCTTGTATATCTTTTGTATTGTGCAGCTGGATCCCATCTCATTTATTTATTCTGCATTCTGTTTTACTGTTTGCTATATTGTGAGCTGCCCAGAGTCAGTTTGGAGTCAGGTCACACCTAAATGGAAGGAAGAAAGGAAGGAAGGAAGGAAGGAAGGAAGGAAGGAAGGAAGGAAGGAAGGAAGGAAGGAAGGAAGGAAGGAGGGAGGTGAGGCTGTCAGCTTCTAAGTGGCAGCAATGGGAGGTGTGGCAGGCATTAAATAAATTGGGTACTCATTGATGTCACTGATCAGTACTTTCCCTACTGAGCAACCTAGTCCTCTTTTGATAATTAGGCAGGGCTAGAATTACTTTTGACAGCCCAGTGCTCCAGCTGCTGGGGCAGTAGAAACAGACATGTGGGAACCAGAGACCCATTTGGAATTTTTGGGGTGCAATGGAATGAATTTTATGAAATTTTAAAAACTTATCTGGCTAGGAAGAAAAAAATATAAGAAGCAAGTGTATATGATTAGCCAGAGACAGCCTCTTAGCAGTATCATTTTTCCAGCCATACTCTGAAAAACTCTGATATTACTATCATGAATAGTTGCCACCGTTTGTTCTTCCACTGTATTCAAGAGAGCGTTCATGAGAAATAACAAGCTACTTCCCAATTTTGTTGTTGTAGTTGTTTCATCTCTCTGGGTTAATAGATATGTTCTTACATTCTTTCCTGTGAAAAGGTTATACTCCTCCTCAAAGGATCCCTAACACTGTGCCAGTTAAAATTCCCAACACTGTGCCAGTTTGAATGAAAGGACTTTTTCCCTTTAAGATAGGGGTCAGAAGATAAATGGTTAAGAAGACTAAATGTTCAACAGAGAAAGGAGAAGAAGGGAATTGGAGGGAGGGGGACAGAATAGAGGGAGCAATCAGTGACCCTGTTCCTACCTGCTCACTCATTTGGTGGGGTGGGGTTAATATGTCGGGGGATCCCAGTCAACCAACCCCAAGAGAGTTAAATTTAGCTTATAAGAGATGCAGTTATGGACAAAGTTAAACACCACTATCCAATCAATCTTGTAAGAATGTCTAAACCCACTCAAGTGACCTATTTTGCTGAGTTAATACCTTGTAAGAAAAATAGCTGGAGTCTCTTGTAAGAGACACTGAACAAAGAAGCCTCTCTATTACAGAGTTCATTGTCAAAGTCTTGTAGCCCAGACACTCAGCAGAAGCAGTGACCAAGCCATGCCTTCCACTGCCTGGCCAATGGAGAAGGGGCTACCGAGGCAAAGAAACTTGCCAGGGATACTAGGCATTTCCTTGAGAAAGTGGACAGGGACTCTGCATTCCAAAATTAGTGATTTTTGAGTCTTTGTAATTGTGTACTGCTGTAACCATATATAAAATAATTTTGCTGGTTTACTAGCTGACTTTGTTAAGCATTATAAAGGATTTAATTTCAGATACCTCATAGTAAGTCAAATGATGAACTTTGACAGGTTGGTCAGGTTCCCATGACATGCTTGACCCAGTTAGTCACTAACCAAATCAAATCTCCTGATGGCAAGTTCTGGCAATATATTAACTGGGTCAGAAGTCTTAGTTTGGAAATTCAGTGCCCCCTGCTAATTTTCTCCATGAAGTTCTTGGTATCTTACAAACTCTTACAGCAGGAAATGACTAGCAAAGCTTAGAAGTGTGATCCCTCCCTCCCTCCCTCCCTCCCTCTGGTTTGACTAGCTCTGCAGCTAATCCAGTGTTTCTCAACCTTGACAGTTTGAAAATGTGTGCACTTCAACAGTTGAAGTCCACACAGCTTCAGGTTGCCAGAGGTTGAGAAACACTGAACTAATCATTGTTAAAGACTGCCAGAACCCTGGCAATGAGTTCTATAATGGAGACCTGATTATAGCCTGGGCTGTTTTTCTTGGAGGATTGAATAGGCAGAGGTGGGCACCTACTCTACTTTTGACTGGATTTTGACGTTCCCCTGACTGGGGGAAGGTATTTTCATCAAACCCCAACCCATGGCTGTTTGGGGTTACAATTACCTTGTCTATGGATTGTCCTACAGCTGACTAGGTTTAAGTGTTCATCCAATACACTAACTCCATCCATTACTTAATTAATGCAGATGTCCTTTTTAAAAGGACTATCAACTTCCGGGATCACAGAGACAGGCCTTCTCAATTGCTGCCCCCCTTCTTTGGTGGAGCATTCCTCCCCAGATTAGATTGGCTCCAACCGTAGTGTTTTTTTGGAAAGCCACTAGAATATGGCTTTGCTGGGAAATATTGGGAATAGATTAGTGATGGGGGAGACCTTCCTGCTATGGGTTGGGATATGGTGGTTATTCCTTTGGGAAATGGCATTTTGATTCTGTGATGGTTTAGGATGGCTTTTATTTGATGATTCATGTTTTCCTGTTGTAAGCCACTTTGTTGGACTGAACAGCATATAAACTGTAGCAGATAAGTAAATAAATAAATAATATCAAGAAACATTCTCTAGCTTAGGAAGTCTTTTACCAAGATAGAAAACTAACGAAAAGTACTGTTAAGTCACTGATATTAATTCAGGCATAAACAGATGCAGCTGCCCAGTAAGTCATTAGAATACAATATTCCCTTCTGCAAAATCCTTTTTTGTCCTATGTTTTTTCTCCTTCAAGCAAACTAGGGGATGCTAGTTTGATGCTTCTGGAGGCAACTATTTGCTTACCGAGTGTGCTTCTCACCTAACAATTCCCTTTCCCGCCCAGATCACGACACGACCAGGCCTAGGCAAGAGGTCAGTGGCTGACACCGCTAGTGCCAAAGTCATTCCATGGACAGACTAGTGGGAGATTATCCTAGACTAATGGGACTGGGGTTATTACTGAATCTGTCCTACCTTGCTCTCTATTATTTATGATGTATTTCCTGTTTGTTGGAAAGTACTATCCAGTGGCCAGGCTTTTGACATAGTCCTGATTCCTCTTTTCTACAGTTCTTGAAGGGATGTAAATAAGATTATGCCTGTTCTTCTTTGACATTGCATGCCCATTGTACCACTCCGTCTAGCAACCATTTAACTGTGTAGCCCAGTGACCTTCTCTGTGGTCCGGCCTCCCTCTGGCATGCATTGACAACATTATTTTTTAAAGAATCACACATTTTGCAGGGAAGGAGACATGAGGAATAAAAAGAGAGTTTCATTTTTTTCTTTCTTTTTTTCTTTGAATATCCTAGAATCTCTTTTTTTCTCTGAAGACATCATTACTGGTCAAGAAATTCTGGCTGGGGTCTTTCTTTGACTGGCCAGTTGGCAACCCTTGTGATAAGTAGCCCCGCAGTTGCATTACTTTATTGTTTAACCATGTGTTGGTCTATGTCAACACAGATTGTCAGAGTCATAGAATTTTATTGGACAATGTGAAAACTCATTTGCACATTTTATTGCAGTCCATCAGTGCCTCCATTCACAGTCCAGAGGCCTTTCATTGTTGTGAATAACAACTGGGAACAATTTCTGGCTATGGTCAATATAGAGGTTGCAGTTTTCCACTGACAGGTGTTCTTTGTTAATTGCTTCCATTAGTTTCTTTTTATTGCAAGGCTTCATCACCCGATGAATGTAGTGCTTCAACAGATACCAAACTACATCAGCTATTGTTTGTGGCATGATAATCACACCTCTTTAGTAAATCCTCAAGTCAAATGCAGGGTAGTTATTGTGCAAAAAAATATGGCTTTAACTGAAAAGCTGTATTTCATTCTGAAAAACCTAGTAGTGCATGAGAAGAGAGACTACATAAAAATGGGGAATTTTCAGTGTCTACAAATGCATTGATGGAATGAAGCTTCATTACAGTCAGAAGAAAATATACACATTGCAGAAAGAGTTTAAAGAATGTGAGGACACAAGATAATACATCAGATGAGTATATCTTTACAGGTAGTCCTTGCTTAATGACCACAATTGGGACTGTAATTTCAGTTGCTAAGTGAAGTGGTCATTAAGTGAATTCAACCCAATATTACAACCTTTTTTGTGGTGGTTGTTAAGTGAATCACTAAAGGCATTAAGCGAACCATGTGGTCATTAAGTGAATCACACGGTTCCCCATTGCTTGCCAGAAGCCAGCCAGGAAAGTCAAAAATGGTGATCATGTGACCATGGGAGGCTGTGATGATCATAAATGTGAACTGGTTGCCAAGCACCCAAATTGTGATCACGTGACCTCAGGGATGCTGCGACGGTTGTAAGTATGAGGACCAGTCACAAGTTGCTTTTTTCAGCACCGTCATAAGCCTGAACCGTCACCTGTACTCAGGGATACAAATAAAGATCCCATGGTGTTACTCAACCCCTGCAAATAAAGTATTACTGAGTAAATCTTTAACCATATATGCTAACCTTATCATTCTTCAACCAATCAGTCAATCAAAGTTGTGAAACTCTAAGGTGTTATTGAAGTAGAAGTCCCTTCATCCCTGACCTGTGGGTGATAGGAATTCAACAGTGAAAGTTCCCCTCTATGCATGCATTGTGCTCATCATAATGAAATCCAACTGAACTAATAAAAATGTTTGTGATGACTTTTTCAATGGATTTTGCCAAAAGAAATTTCCAGAGATTCAAGAATGCCAAAATCTGGCAAGATTTCAGGTATTTTTAAAATTATTTATTTGAATTTAATTCTGGGGGTTGCAACCATCTTTTTAGATTACAGTCGATATCCTAGAAGTGCTACGTTGCCAAGTCCTGTTATAACATGATGTGCCATGTATGAATACATAGTGTAATTTCATGAGATAAAAGATGTTTTTGAAAGGTATAATTTAAATTTATACTGAGGGTGTATGCCATAAACTGCTAGTATAGTATGGGACAATTGGAAGTTATTCCAGCTGTTCCAGGGTAAATGTGCAGGACTGCAGATTTTATAAGAAATACGTTGTGTAGTTATGTACAGGCATGCCTGTAAATAAGATCCAAGTTACCATAACAGCAACAACAATCGAGAATTTATCATCAAGAGAGAAGAACTGGAAGACATTTTATGCCTACAAATGCCTTCTTTCCAACTCATCTCAAAAGCGATGGTGGAGGAAGTGGATCTATTGTTCTGAAAACGAAGGGTCAGATTTGTAGATTGGAACACCTACAACAGAACAGTGTACTTAAACCAACAACAGAAAAGTCATAAAAGACGTCTAGCAGAGAACTAGCAATAGGAGGACTGGTCGTAGCATGTCATTAATGGCGGCCCCAAAAGATGCCAGAGGTGGGGAAAAGACCAATCACTTGTGGGGCAAGGAGGATTTATTGCTTCCCTTGACTCTACTTCTACTAATCTTATGTTTCCCAAACCTTCTTTCCCTGGTAGCATTATCCACTTGCCTTCTGACCAGTCAGCCACTTCTGACAAAAACACCTTACATCACTTTAAAGGGGCTCTCAGAGTGGTTGGTCATGATGATCAGATGCTCCAGAAAGTGAGAAGCCTTAGGTACAATGAAGAACCTGCCCTAAGAGGCAGATCTGAAGGGCAGCATATACAGTAGACTTGGCCAGATTTGGCACCCATCCTGATCTAGTACCCTTAGGCTTTTCTTCAGATCAGAGGAGATATTTTTGTTAGTAAATATATTTGAATCTTATCACACTCCATATGCATATACAGAGAAAATCTTCCTATAAACATAAACCTCATTTTCATTTATATTCCTAGCCTAACTATTGAAGACTGTGACTAGTGCCTCTTCCAATCTCTTCTGTTGAACTAGAACTTGCATCCTTCCCAGCTGTTACATGCTTCTGGGGATCATGGAAATTATAATGCAGCACATCTAGAAGGTTGCAGGTTGGGGGAAACTGATTTATCTTCCCCAGTAGATTTTTTTTTTCCTGCTTGCTCTTGGTTACTTTTTCTCTTGATTCCTTTTGCCTTTTGCTGCCTGCCTTGGTGAAGATTTGTAAACTAGGGACATGATTTTGCATAGAACCATTTACTGGATTTTTAAGCAATCACCACATTAATAATAATCAACTCATTATAATATTTGGAAAACATTACTCCAAATAACTGCCAGAGCATAGGATGGGAAGCAACGGCCCACGTGTGAGGAACTAGTACTTGGATGAATCCAGAGAACTAGTGATATACAGCATGTGAGCTTTACCCTTATCAGAAGCAGTCCCATGGGAGCAGCTGAACTTGTTTCTTCCCCTTCATATTGGAAGTCAACAATTAACTTACAATTCTGAAAGGACAAAAATCAGCAGGTTTCCTTGATTTGCTGGATGCCAGGTGATGATTACTGTTTCATTGCACTGGGGGCAGCTATGCTGCATTTGTTTTTGCTTTCTGCCTCCCGTGCTGCCACCTGCCAGATCCAGACCTGCGTACCCAAATGCCGTCTGGCATAACTAGAGCATGTGGGGCAGGGCCTCCCTGTGAAGGTGGAGTATAGTGGCCTTATGGAACAATCCATTGTCATTCTCCAATGTGGCTGGCACCCAGAAGCAAAGCAGGAGGCATTTAGGCCATGGCCTGAAAGCCAAGCCATATTTCAGCTATATACTGTCCCTCAAAGCTGATGATTTGGTCATGTGTCAAACAGTGACAAAACCTTTCAGGGTAAAATCTACTCCATATTTAGCCACTGTGGAATGTAATTATCAAGCTATAGAAGAATGTAGGCTGTAATACCATGAGTGATCAATCTTGTTTTAATCAATGTTATGTTCAGGATTCAATTTAGCAGTGATTTGAAATGTATGACTTTAGATGTAGTGCCAAATCAGCAACCTGCAGAAATTCTGTCAAAAGTGCAATTCAATGCTAAGATTCAGAAATATTAACACAGCCATTGTGAAATTCACTTTTTATTGGGACCTATGTCCCATTTATATTCAGGCTAACATGATCACAGCATTTGAATAGTGTAATAGCCAAAAGAAAAAAAAATAACATGACAACACAAATGAAGAATCTTTGATCCAGAAATTGCCTCCAGCTAAATTTTCTGCAGCAATCTGCTGTTAAGCTTATGATTTGAGTTTCTGTAATTCAAACAATATAATTCTTCACTAATTCCTTTTACAATTAGAAATACAACCCTCCTCTAACTTATTCAAATTCAGTTGAAAAAAGAACATGGAAACAATGTTAAATTCCAAGGTAGGCCAACTAAAAGGTGATGTTGGACCTTAGTTCAAAACTCTGTTGAATGGAATTTTAAATCAATGGGACCTTGCTTGCAACAGATCCAGAGTTATCACCTACTTCTAACATAACCCAGGTTGAAAACAGATGCCAGCCTTGGAACAAAACATATAGTTTGTTGCATCCCATCTGGGTCAATGGGATGGAAGATCCACAACAGGCTAAATTTCTATGGGTGGGCTAATATTCTCTTGACTGTGGCCTGTATGAGCCAGTAGGATGTAGCAGTTTTCTTTGTCATGGAGTATCTCCTGTATTGATGTTATCCTCAGTTGCAGTTCATTCGAGTTTTTACATTTATATTCAGTAGTTTTAAATTTTTGTCATAATCAATTTAGAGAACTGTTTTTGGACAGTATATAAATGCCACAATAATTAATTAAAGCGCATTGCAACAGTGCAGTGATGGGTTGTTCACAGTCTGAGTCACTGACACCAAGTGCTGATAATTTGGAATTTATTTTATTTGGCTAATATTGTTTTGTAGGTACATTTATCTTCTGTTAATCCATTAATATAGTAAAATAAAATTAAAAAACACACACCAAGAGACAGACACTTCTATTCTCACCCAAGCTAGTTCTGCTAAAATATTGAATATGCTCAGTGTGTTTGACTGATTTCTTTAGCTTGCACAACTCTATCCCACTCTTGACTTCAATTTGGTAAGGACTTGGAATGATATTTGAACTACTGAAAATACACAGTAGGATAAGATTTCATAAGTTCTGGTTGCTCAGAAAAAAGCAGGTAGCACCTTAGTAAACCTTTATTTTTCCTAAGACAGCTTTGAGACTTTTTCTGTGTTCAAGATCATGCCTTCACTTCATTATGGAAGAGCAGCCTAATTTTGTCTCTAATGACATACTATACTAAAAATGGCAGATGCCAGTAATTTCATAGTTGACTATACTGTATGTGTTTGACCTAAAAATCCACACCCTATGGTAAAGTTTTGTACAGATAGTCCTCATTCAACAGCACTAATTGGGACTGGAAACTCTGTCATTAAGCATGTGGTTGTAAGTCAAAAAACCATGTAACTATACTGCTTAGCAACATCAGTCCTGGTTGCTGTTGTTAAATGAGGACTGTGTTAAAAGAGGAGGCCATTAAGCAAGGATCTCACATGACTATGACTTCTGACTTCCTGCCAGCTTCCCCATTGACTTTGCTTGTGGGAAGCCAGGAGGGAAGGTCGCAAATTGTGATCATGTGACTGCGGGATGTTGCACTGGCCATAAGTATGATGTCTGGTTGTACCTAGCACTTATTCAGCATCATCATAAGTTCAAATGATTGCTGAACGAGTGGTCATTAAATGAGGACCACATGTAATGAAATATGATACAGGGCTGACTGTATAAATAGTTATGATACAAGTGACACAGGGTTGACTGCTTAAAGAAAATTCTCTGCAAACACACACACACACACACACACACAATTAAATAATGTATTTTTTCCCATTTTGGAAGATTTAGCCAACACATTCTTGCTGATTTTGGCACTGCCATTGTCAATTCTATTTATATGTTATCTTTCCAAAAGCACTTATTTTCCATTTTGTATTTCTTCTCCTAATGACTTGCTTCTTGTTTCTTTCTTCATTCTGAAATGAAAGGGAAAATTATTCAGAAAGTATTTTTGAATTCTAGAACGTTAACTAGCTCTACTTTCTCATAGACTTTTGTAATTGCTTTTACATAAGAGAGTTAAGCAAGTACCATTGAAATTAATAGGCTTTATTGAGGACAAACTTTGTACTTACTTCTGAGTAGACACTGCTAGGATGCATTATTAAGAATTTAACTATGGCTTGCATTGAAGTTTTTTTTTTTTTAAAAAAACCTCCAAGATCCATGAATCTTGTAGTTATTATAGTTGTTTCTAAGAAATATTTTTATTTATTTGTTCATTGATTTTTATAATTATACTGAGTTTGACAGCTTTTTAGGTCACTACTATTGGCTAATCATGAACTAAGAGTGCTTGCTGTTTCATTTTGAATGCATTTTGTATTGGGTCTATGTGATAAGGGTTTGAAATGTAATGTAAAGAGAATAACCACAATTATTACTATATACATCAACTAAAATATAGGAAAAACAATATACCTCTCAATCAGGCTCTTATAGTAGTTATTTCAAAGTATTCAATAATTGAATGTTTGTTGAAGACTATTTGTTACACCAAATTACATGGCTCTCCTTCATGATGCTTGAATCAAAATGGGGGTTCTTTGTTTTCTCATCTGAATTTGTTTTTTCTCTATTTCACCTCTGATAGCTGAATTTCCTTTTGTCCAATACTTCTGGAAGATTAATTCTGTTCCTACTGGTAGTTTAGTCTGGAATTCCATCCTGTTTGGTCTCAGAGGTTACTGAGGTTCCTCATGAAATTGTGGCTATTCCCAATAACGTCTGGGTTTTCTGCGTCTCCCATCTTATTTCCAGAATAGAAAAACAGTGTGAAGGATTTTAAGAGCTACTCTGCCTTTAAGTAAAAGCAGTTTTTGCTGTTGTATTTGCTTCATGTTTAGCATTACTGATAATTACCTGTCCTTTACCTATTCATTCCTTAGTTCTTGTTTCCAATTTGAGCAGGCAAGGGTATTACTGATTTTGTTCATATTTTGTTCTTTTCTTTTAAATTAAGAAATTGAACTGATTTGTAATGTTGGAATATTTTCTTATATGTTTACAATATGTTTAAATTAAGAAATGATGAAAGATTGTATAGGCAGTAGTAATGCCATTTTATAAAGGCTGGCTTCTGCCATTATTAACAAATGAGCACATCATGTAGCAAAACCTACATTTATATGTAGAAAAACATAAGTATTAGAAAGATAAAATGCCCGTTTAAGGAGACATCTGTTCTAACTCTAGATAAGGAAACATTTGTTTTTAATAAGCTTACGCATTCCATCCCATTGATAATGATTGGCCAAATCTTTAAACTAAAAAACCTATGAAGAGGGAGACAGAGGAGCAGTCCATTGCAGCTGCCACCCAATCTTACCTTACAACCTTGGGTTGAATAAATATATTTTCTTTGATTGATCATTGATCAATCTGGTGTTTTATTGGCTTCCCAGCTTGGCACGAACCATGGGAAAAGAAGGTGTCTGATCCTTCTGACAGTAATAAAAGAAAAAATAATAAAAATAATGAAATTTATATTTCTGCTAGAGAAAGATAATCTATCAATTTTGGTTTCTCATTGTTCGTTTTTCTAGTTTTGAACTGTATCAGTGTAAGATTTTTCATAACGTTTTCATTAAAAGGTACATTTTCTGTGGACATTTCCCCAAATATATTTAATTTTATATGCATATTTGTCTAATAAGCAGATGTTTAGGACCTTTTGTACTTATTGTAATACAGTTTTGCAAATTATGTATATTCTAATGTACATTTATATACATTTTCTGAATTTCAAAGATTGACATACTTTACATAATAAAGTTATGTACATAATAAAGTTCATGTCTGAAAGTGTAAAATTAGATCATATCCCATTAAAAATATGAACCAAAGGCATTTCTAGACCATCCCAAGTTTTGATGGATTTTGTAAATAATGGAGTACCCATGTTAGAAGGATTTTGGCACCAACTTGTTGAAAAGAATGACTCTACAATTTGTGAAATATAGAGATCATTTCAATGACATTTCCCATCAGTTATGAAAAAAAGGTGCTGTTTGAATACTAAAGGACCTCGACACAAAAGCCAATTGATATATTTTTTTAAATTGACTCTGACTATATTTCCCAGATTCCTCAGTGAATGTAAAAGGGGAGGGAAAAAAAAGAGAGAGAGAGAGAAGGGAAGTGGGCTGTAAAAAGCAGTCCAAGAAGGAAGTGTCATTTGTGTTTAATCCTGCCTGTTGGTTCAGAAAGCAGCTCCAGAAGAGAATTGTCCCTAAACAAACACACGGCAGGGAAACAGTGCTGCACACGAGGCAGCGGCAACAATCTAGGTATTTTCTTTGTGCAGAACAAGAAGAAACTGCCAAGGTTCTCTGTGTTAATGGAAACAGCTCAATGGCCCAAAGTATAGATTCTGGGTCAGAGAGAAACTCACCTGGGTAACCTGCTGAGTTGCTGCTGGTTCAGCTTAATCTGAGTGGTTTGTGCTTCAGTGTGAAAAAGAAAACAGATAGCTTTGTAACTGCAGCAGGCATGTTTGAAACTCTGCCCTCTGCCACACAACTCCCCCCGCCACATTTGAAATAAAATGGCTCAGGCTCCCATGTGTGGCACTAATCTGCGCATGAGCAACTGCTGCAAGGCTTGCTGATGCCATTGCCAGCAGGGAAGTAAATGATCACTTCTGGTGCACACAATGGACCCTGGCTTAGCCTTGCTTGAGTCTGCAGCCGAGCAACAAACGCAGAAAATAGGATCGAGGTGGGCTGGGAGGGAAACAACCCTGGAGACTCAAACACAGTGTTAAGTTGAAAAAGGAAAACACAGGGGTGGAAAAAAATGTGTTTGGAACTCAAACAAGATGCTCTGTCCTAGAAAAGGCAGGCGCTTCAGCAGCAGTTTGATTTTGATCTCCCCTGCTTTTAAAAAGGTGGTGAGGTGTACCTTGTTTATTTTTTTGTGGTTGGATTGGTGTTTCTTTTGTAATCTTTCCTCCAGCTCCTGGTTGTGTGTGGTTTGGTATTCAAATGAATCTGTCAGGAACAAGAGTCTGGTGCTCAGGCCTGATGACATTGATTTGTGAGCATAATGCTCAACTACGGGATGTGTGACAGATAAATTTTATCAAAATTAAGGCACAATTAAACATTTCATCTTCCTAATTACTGGCTGTAGATTCAGCCTGATGACCATGTGCTGTAAGAAATCAGCGGCCATTACACATTTTAATGGAGCACAGCTGTCTTACAGCTTGGTAATATTTGCACAGTGCCACAGAACTGTAATTTATGATAAAAAGAAAAAATGTGTATTGGCTCTCTTTTGCCAAAATAGATTAAGGATTCATATACTTTAATGAGATTTGGACCTAGTCTTGGATTATCATTATAAATGATTTATGTGCATGTTGGTGGACTCCTGTAGCTTTGAGTTGATTTGTGTTTTGGTCGACCAGTATGTAATTCTGCCTTGCCTTGTGTGCCAATGTTTAGACTTTCTCCTTGCTCTCTTTGATCCCCACTCCCCTGAGATCCAGGGAAAAAGGAGCACACGAAGGTCAAGAAGCAGTGGGAGATGTGATGAAGGCACCTTTGTTTGACACAGACTCAGCATTTTGGAGGACACAGTGAGAAATTACGGGGAATTACTGAGCAGCATAAGCAGAACGTAAGAGCAAGCAATGCCTTCCATCTGGATTATACCTGACTGGAAGAAATGTTACACATCTTGTCCATCATATCAGATGACTGAAGCAGATACTAGGAAGGAAGACCCAACATTTATGAGCTTTCCGGCTGAAGTACCTATGGGAAAATGGAGAAAATAGGAAATTACAACATGATTTAGGTGGAATTGAGAATTGCTCCTTTATACAGATTGTTTGCCTAGGATTCTCAGTTGTATGGAAGTCTGTAACATACATGGTTCAAGCCTCACTGCAGATCTTCCCCATTAAAGCAGAGAGATTGAGGTGGAGAGATAGGGCCAGAGGATCCATCTTTGTTCCCGTTCACATGTTCTCTTTAGGAATGCCCAAAGGCAGCTTTACTTGTAAGTAATGTATCTACAGTTACATTTCTAAACTAAGAACAAGAAAGCAAGATGTAAAGTTGAATATCCATCTCCCATATGCTATATTCCTTGTGGCTTTTATTTTTATTCTATATTTATTTTATATTTAAAAAGTTATTTTATATTTAAAATTGCAGGATCCAGATAGTTATTTTATAGATTATCTTTGCTTTCATCATGGCTGAAATCAAATTGTATAAAAGATAGATCGGGAAAGGAAGAAAATGAAGCTATGTTAGAATGTTTCTGGTAAGAAAAATTCTGCACAAGTCTGGCTTGTTTCAGTGCTCATATGCTGGAATGTTTCATACTATACCAGGTTGCATATGCTTGCACGCTAATTCTCAATTGCCGTATGCAGTTTGTGACAACCATCTGCTAAGACCTCCCTTAGAGTTCGTTCTCCCACTCAGCCCAGCTGAAATAAAAATATGGACCAAAAAAAAAAAGTGCTGGGAGATAATAAACTTATCGAGAAGTCAAAGTTACAATTTCTCCCTTATTTAAAACAAAGTGTGTCAGGAATGTATGCCCTGCTTATTCAATATTTCTGAATAGGTAAAATATTACATATTAATAAAAGTGTCAAGTAAAAGCCTGATGCTTCTGGCAGGAAAGTACCATCTATCTATCTATCTATCTATCTATCTATCTATCTATCTATCTATCTATCTATCTATCTACCTATCTATCTATCATCTAACTATCTATCATCTATCGATCTATCTTTTATCTATCTATCATTTCTACTGAAACTTTCTATCTGAAAGTTTCTACTATAATAAGTTTCTACTATAATGAGAAAACATATTTCTTATTGCTGGAAGAGTGTATTCTCAAGTATCTGAATTGTTGTTATTGTTATTATCTCCCTTATGTCACTCTTTTTCTGTGCTTCCTTTTTTGTCAGGGACACTGATTTATCCTCAGAGGTTTCGTGGTTCTGAAATCTTTGTGTGAATAAGTCCACACAAAAATATGAACATTATACTTGATGGTGTTGCTGTATGGGCAATTGAAGATTAAGGCTACCAACACTTCAGAATTAGAATGGATAACACAGACATACTAAATTTGTTACATTGCTCTAGCATTGATCTGAAACTGGTAGAAGCTTTATATAGTCTTGCAGAGAGATGACTAGAGGTAAAGACTCCCCACCACCATTATTTTATTCCTGATATTATTGGTTATGTTATTGATTTTATTATTATTGATTTTATCATTAATGATTAATTAAATTTATTAAGGCTGCTCACTCCAAAAGATTCTGGGTGGCTTAAAACACCCAAATATACAATTAAAACAGTTAAAAACATGACAGCAAAACACGATGGCCCAGACTAAAAATAACGTAACAATAATAATAATAAAAAATCTCCTCCACAACACACTAACTCAGACCTGGGAACAGAAGCAGGTCTTAAGCGTTTTCTGGAACCCCAGGAGGGAGGGTGCCATCCATATAGATGGTAGGATGCTGTACCAGAGGACAAGGGCAGTAACAGAGAAGGGATACTTCTTTGGTCCCACAAGATGACAAGCTTTAATTGAGGGGACCTGAAGAACATTCAGTGGGCCCGAACACAGGCAGAAACTATTGGAGATAGGCAGTCCTGCAGATCACCAGGCCCTATGCCTATACCATCCTACTAAATATTAAAATAACTGCATGGTGATATGCATATGCATATGCTCTGGCTACTTTTGGGCATGGCAGCATGAAGAAGACCTTTTGGAGTTTCAGAGAATAGAATTACCTCCTTTGGAGCCAGGGAGAGAGTATTGTCTGAGAAGGGTCTTCCTTAATAGAATCATTTAATGGGAGACAAGTCCAATTATTTCCATTCCATGAGTCTTCATAAGACTCAAGGTCTATAGCATAACATCCACTTCTCTCAAGAGGGAATATTCATTTTCTTGTCTGAAGATGCAAAAGAAGAATTGATTATTTGCCACAATCATGCTCACAAATCAGAGATATAATGGTGGTAGGTAGTTTCTCCGGTGCTGCATCTATTCAGCTATCCATCTGAATAAAAATGACTAGAGGGAGAAAATCCAGAGATACTGCCAAATTATGCCTTTAGACTGAGGATAATGTTTTCAAGGAGCCTTTGGTTTTTACTTCTCAGCTTTCTCAACAGGCCAGTGACATAGGTCATATTTAGTGTTCCAGATGGTAAACTAAGACTAAGAAACACGTACGAAACAAAGTCTAATAATACTCTCTTAAATTTAGGATTAAATTTAATTCATGTTTTCAGTGATAGCATGATTACACTTTAATATGTTTTCACCAGCTGGATTACTGTGGTTGCTTAAGTCTTCAAAATCTTGCTCCTGGCTTGTGTTTCCTATTCATAACCTATTATGTAATACTTACATAAAATACTTTGTTTTAAAACATTGCATTAATAATGGTGTTCCCCCAAAACTGCTTTTTAGGCATTTATTATATTTATGGTTTTAAGAGAGATAGTTGATAGACTTGGCAGGATTTGCTTAATCAACAGTAACCCCAGGGGTGTTGGAAACATTTGGTGCAAGTAAGTACAATTTACATGGCTAAATTCCCTCAGGTATTTCTTACAGAAAAATAGCTGCCCACATGTAAAATATCTGCTGGGTGTTGTGTTTCTCTTCATCATCTACAAAGAGGTTTTTTGCCCCAAAAGAACTGCTTTCTTTGCTTATATGTATGAGCAAGTACTTCTCTATCCTTGCAGCCAATTAGTAGCAATGCTATTGCAGTTGTTTCTTCAGTTAGAATATGGGGTCTGAGACAACAAACATTGATAAGTTGATTGATATTTCAGTGAAGGACTCGTATGCATTTCCTATACAGTATTTGTTAATCCTGGATGTTTCATGTGTGCCCTTAAATGGATTCTCAAAATATAAGGGTGGAGACACATTTGGAATTTTGAAAACTGTTGTATGAAGTCACAAAATGGCTGCTTTGGCAGGTATGAACAGGCAGATCAAAGACAAATCCAAATGCATCTGCATTATTCTTAGGACTATGTGAAGTTTTGAAGGGCTGCTTCACTTCAGTGAAGGTTCATGCAAAGCAATCTTTGAAAAACAATGGAGTGCCGCACTCCATAGTTCTAAATGCAAAATGTTATTTTGCTTCTGGGGTCTTTGCTTCTAGTAGCCAGAAGACACATCTGCAAATGTACAGAAACCTGTACATCCAAGACTTCCAGATGGCTTTTGGAAGTTCTGGGAGATGCTTCTGTGGATGAACATGTGCTGGTTAATGGAACCGCTGGATGAAGCTATGAAGTGATCTAAAGGGCTTCAGTGAGGCAGATCTCATTGCCTTTGCTCTTAACAATCTTGTTCTTGTCCTTAACTATATAAAGACGTTGTTTTTGAGGCACGTACAATAAAAAGTTGGCAAATTCAGGATCTGTTTTCCTGGATCCAGTATTTATCTATATGCTCCATCTTGCTCTCTCTGCTCCCTGCTTTCCCACCCAAACCCATCCTTTTTAAAATTTCTTTGTGCCCTTTTCCTTTTTTGCCCCTTATTCCATCCTTCAGTTTCAGCCCTAGTTGCTCTGCTTTTGTCTTCCTGATCCCTCTGGCAATGCATAGTTGCTGCACTGTCAAACTTTAGTTCTGGCCCCAGCATCTCAGGTCCACCCTTCAAGATCTGCATGTGGAACACATTTCTTTGTAAAGGAACTGCAATTTGTATGCAGTTGCAAGATGGTAGATTACCTGACTGTAGGATGATCTTGATCACTCAGAGCATCTACTTGCAAACAAATAGTATTTTGTGAATTCTTTTGCAAGCAACACATCCTAGTGTGTGGATATCAGAGGAGCAAAGTATGATGTGAATGTAGAGTTCAAACCAGAGCTTTCTCCTGTTCCAACATGATGCTGCAGTTTATGTGAATGACAGTATGATTGTCCTTTGAACGTAAGAGAAGCTGATTTTTCTTACTATGAACCAAATTTCATCCAATTTGAGACTTTGTGCCAAAGGACTGCCACTTTGCTATTACTGTACTGGTATATTAATGCATATCCTCTATGCTAGTATGCTTTTGTATTTCCCCATTGAAAGGAGATTTAGTACAAACTTGAGCCAAATCCCCTGGGAATAACTTGAGGATGGGATATACCCACTGGACACATAACAATGCTGTCAATCGTTTACTTACTATAAAGAAAGTGTTGTTTTTTTTAAATTGTAAATCCACTGTCTTAATATACGATCCTACCTTTATCACCCCCCATACTCCTTGCAGGGGAGATGGGCAGTGATAAAAATATGATTGATAAATAAATAAATACGTCTTTTGTCACTTCCAAGCAAGTTAGTCATTTGATGCAAATTATGCTGTCTGTGTTATTAACACGGAAAAAAGGCTGATCATTCAGCTGGCAAATTCTGCTGCTGTATGAGTTTGAGAGAGACAAATTATGGACCTAAGAAAAAGAGGATCACTTCTTGTAAATTTTATAGCTGTCTTGATTGAAGTCCTCATCAGAACCCAGTCACTTGCTCACCATTGCATTGTATTGATAGTACTTTGCATAAATAAGTTAAACTATTTGGGCCAATATATATATTTATGTGGGGATTTTGTTGTTGTTGTTACAATGAGATATAATAGCTTTTCAGTGCACCATAAGCACAGTTGTGACCACAGGCTCACTTGTGTCATTTTGTGTGCAGTAATGAAGCCTGACGAGGGCTCTGCTGCTTGCAGATAGCCGGCTGTTGTCCTAAAAATGTAAACTGTTGCCTCGGGCCATGGAATCAAGAATAGCAAAGGACAGTGGTACAGGCAGGGCTCCCCGCTGCTTGTCCTCACTTTAACACACTAGAACTGGAATGCATGACCCTTGTACATAAGGATGCTTACTGCAAAGAGGGCAAAGCAATTACAGGAAAGCCAATTTGGAAAAAAAAATAGGATAATGCTGAGATAAAATTAAGACAGTTTCTCTGATTAGATCAATATCTGCAATCTTCTTCCCCTTCTCCAACAAGGGTAGGAATGTAGAAACATGCTTTATTGGTATTGTTTGTTGATTCGCTTTAGAACAGGGAAAGATGCTTTATAACAAATTAGAAAAATTATCTCTCTCTCTCTCTCTCTCTCACTCTCTCTCTCTCTCATCATCTATCTATATCTATCGATCACATTGCAATAAAAAATGGCTGGTCTGATTTACAGGTTGACTTTCTATATATTACATTGGAATTTGTTAGCCTTGAGAGGTAGTACAGACAAGAAACACACCCTGAAGTACTACTCTATCTTTTTTGTAAGATTACATTAACAGAATCTTGCAAGTCTGAAAGTATTTCTCCCCCCTCCCCTCCACTTTCCTTTTACTCTCTGGAAAACTAGGGAGGGTCCCTTCTGAAACATTTCCCACACTACCCTCTCTTCTGTGGGTTATCTTTTACACTCTGGTTGTCCAGTCTGCGGCTCTCCCTCCTGTCTCCCAAGGTCATTCCCACATACCATTACATCACCGCCTGGCCTGAAAGGATATAGAAGTATATCCCATGCTTAAAGCTATATATCTATATGTATACTGATTGCGATTCTCTGAGAGTTCAAGGTGGCTTTCATGAATATCTCCTTAATTTATCCTTCCAAAACAATACTGAAAGGTAGATTAGGCTGAGAGAAAGTGATTAGTTCAAAGTGATCATTTGAACTTTTGTTTCGTTGGTCCAAGTCCAACACATTAACCACAATACAGGTCGTCCTCAGCTTACACCACAGTTGGGACCGGAATTTCCATTGTAAGTTGTTGTGGTCCATGTGACCAGGCCTGATTTTACAACCATTTTTATGATGGCTGTTAAGCAAATCACTGTGGTTGTTAAGTGAATCTAGCTTCCCAATGGGTGTTTTTTGCTGGAAAACAGCAAAAAAGTCACAAAACACAATTATGTTCCTGCAGGATACTGCAACCGATTGTAAATATGAGCCAGTTGCCAAGTGCCTGAAATGCGATCAAGTGGCCACAGAGGGCGGTGTGACATTGTGATGCTCAGAAGTGCTTTACAGGCCATAAAGTACCCATGCCGAGGCCATCATAACTTCAGGCTGTTGTTAGGTCGTAAGTCAAAGACTACCTGTTGTACACTGGCTGTCTGGCAGGAAATAGAATATTTGAGACCATCAGATAACAGTAGAGAAAAGGGTTGAACTGTTGGGTTCTTGATGTTCCGATGAACTGATGATGATATTTAACCTGACAATGAAATGTCTTCAGGGAAGCAATCAAACTCAGAGAACACCTAGAACCCTTCCATCAATTAAGAATTATATGTGTTATATTTGGCCTTTAGGTATCATACACAAGATCACACTGACAAAAATAAATGAGCTTTGGGAGGTACACCCAAGACTTTGGGGGACATCATGAATACTTACAGCTGCAGACTGTGTACTTCTGTTTTATTTATTTATTTATTTATATCCCAATTTTCTATTTAGACAATACTTAAGATGGCTTACTGCATTTAGAATACCCATTATTCTAAATGCTTTAATAATTAATAATAATTCCCATTATTATTGGAGGTCAGTGGCAGTTCAATGGCACTGACCGTTCAACACCTTATGACCTACTGACCACAAGGGGGTGGTAGGTTATAGATAGTTAACTCCGTGTCCCCTCTTTATAGGTCAGCCTCCCTGCTCTTTGTTTATGACAGTGCTTCTCAACCTTGCTAACTTTAAGATGTGTGGACTTCAATTCCCAGAATTCCCCAGCCTGGGGATTTATGATATTGCTAATCTAAGGCCACTTCCTTCAGCCTTTCTTCCTGGGTACATGCTCAGAGCACATGCTGCTGGACCCTCCTCCTGGTAGGATGAAGAGTTTGCACATCTCTGTAATACACTTTCTGTAAATAAATTTCCCAGTGTCATAGTTAGAAAATCTGCTTCACTAATCCTTGCTCAGGTTAGAATCCTATTTTCAGGAATACTCTACTCACACGTAGAGATAGAATGTTTCAATCTCCAGCAGGGTTATGAGCCCAGATCTGGAGTCACATCTACCTTCAGTAAACCACATCACATATAAAGGATGTGATGCAAGATTTAAAGGTAATCATTGTTATGTGACTGAGAATGGAGTATTGCTTATGAAAGGCACCCTCCAGAAAATTAGACTATCTGAATTAAACTGTGTAGAAGAGAAAGCAAGGGCAGCAAAGAATTGCAACCACAAAAATTGTGTAACCAAATGGCACTGGAGAATGGGGTACAGAGTCTCAGATGCTGTTTGTAAACTGGAGGGTTTAAGCAAAAGACTAAAATTATAGCCATGTGTAAATCAGTCCAGGTGTTCACATTGTATGAACATCAAAAGCAACGTGCCAATGAATATGAAGAGAAAAGAAGACAAAGAGTCAGTTCAGTGACATTTTTTGGCCAATGCATGTCACCTCATTGGATGGAAAGAAATATATCTTCACATTCATAGATAATTACATGAGATACACATTTTGCTAAATCCTTTTCACATCCTTTAGTGAAAAGGATCAACAGGACAAAAATAAGGAATACATGGCTTTAATAAACAATTATTTTCAGGAAAGTCTCAAGTACTGCACACAGACAATGGGATGAGTTTACAGCAGGCTACATGCAACTGTGCTTGAAAGAGCAGGGGAACTGTGAAAGCACAGTAACCTGTGCCACAGAACAAAGTGATGTGGCAGAGAGGAAGTATTGTCCCCTTATTGAAATGATAAAGTGCATATTGCAAGGTGCAGAACTGGCAGACAGAAACTGGGGATAAGAAGTTCTAGCAGCCAACTACTTGAAGAACAAGTTCCTAATGAAAGCCACAGAGGCAATACCATATGACATATGGTACAGAAGAAAGCACAGCCTGGGGCACATTAAAATATTTGGTTCTTAAATATATGCATATGTGCCAAATGAAAAGAGAACCAAGCTGAAATGCAGATGCGAGGAAGGAGCAATAACGAGATACTCACCATAGTGCAAGGGATACAGGATCCTAGAGCTTGTCACACAATTAAAGCATGCAGCATTGTTTATTTTGATGAAAGAGAGAAAGATAGTAATCCTGAGGTATCAGATTTTGTTCCCCAAGATCAGGGAAACAGTGAGCAGAGACCACAAGCTTTGAAGGACGTCCTCACTGTATATTGGGAAGCTGACTGCATGGGCAGAAGCAGAAAAAGAAATAGAGACACCTTAGCCCAGGTGCTCCAAGAAGTTCAGCAAAGGGTTCTACCACAAAGGCTGTCATTTCCAAGAGGGAGCAATACTTCTATAGGGACATTGCTCAGCACAGCAGTAACAAGACACATGTAGCAAACTCCTGGATTTGAGGAACCAGGCAAGGTTTGGTTCAAGAGCATCTATGACTTAAAGCAAGCAGCTAGATCCTAGAATCAAAAGGTGAACCAGATGCTTCTTGCAAGGTAAATCTGATCCTTGTCTTTACTCCAGATTAAGAAATGAGGATGGATGGATGTTGTTACCTGTATCAATGATTTAGTTATCTGTGACCAAGACAAGAAAGATAGCCAAGAAGAATTTCAACAAGGAAATAGAGGGGAAAGAACTGGGAAGCATCTCCTATTACCTTGGCATCCAGACAGAAGGAGAAAAGGATGGAAGTTATCTCTTCAACCACAGGCAGAAGATAAAGTTATTCATGAATTCCTTGGGCTAATTAAAACCAATGAAGTCAATATATCTATGGAAACTATTTCATAAAGCAAACTGCAAACAATAAATCCCTAAGACTGACAAATACAGGACTGCAGTTGACAAGCTCCTGTACTTAACCACAGTGATAGGAAGGTAGGAAGCATAGGAAGGTGAGTGCCCCAAACAAAGGGGACTGGAGTGAAGGGAATAGGCAGATACCTAAAGGACTCTGCACACTGAGATCTCAGACTGCTAGCCAGCAGCATCCCTACACTGGTAGGCTACGTGGATGCAGGTTGGGCAGAAGACAGGAGAGACAGTAAGTCCACAAATGGAATAAATATTCTAGTGTGGAGGTGGAGTGACCAGTTCGGCAAACAAAAAGCAGACAGCTGTGGCCCTATCATCTATTGAAATAGAGCATGCATCTGCAGAACAAGTTGTGGCAAGAGACTTTGTGTCTACATAAATTTTTAATGGACTTCAGAACAGATGAGCCCAAGCCAACAATTCTATTTGAGGACAAATATATATTTGTGGAGTCCTTGGTGCTCTCTGAGCCTTGTTGTTTTCTTGCAGACATTTCCTTGCCAGACTAGGCAACATCTTCAGTGCAAAGAGGGAGTGGGCCTTGCTCTTAGTTTATATTCCGTGGCTTGCCCTGCTTGTGTTGGTAGGGGTGTTGTTCTCTCCTTGGGAGTTCTTTGATTGGGCTGTTGTTTGCTGCTTGGTTGATTGCCTGAGTTAATAGTTCCTTGATAGGGTGTATTGTGCTGTTCGATGGTTCATCTGGTGTTAATCCTAGTGTTGATTTTTGCATATCTGGGTGTTGATTGCTGGCAAGGGAGTGTACTGGTCTTTTGGGCTTTTCTATTGTCTCTTTTGAATTGTATGTAAATGTTGTTTACCTCTATGTGTCTGTTGATGGCTGCTTGGTCTGAGTGCCAGGCTTCCAGGAATTCTCTGGCGTTTTTGGATTTGGCTTGGTTTAGGATGCTCACAGTTTCCCAGTTGAAACTATGGTTGAGTCTGTCCATGTGTTGTGAGATTAAGGAATTCTCATCGTGTCTTCTGACTGCTAGTTGGTGTTCGTGGATGCGCTCTGCTAGTCTTCTGCCTGTCTGTCCTACATAGTGGCTGTTATAGTCTTTGCACTCCTGTTTTTTCTTCTTGGGCTATTGGGTCTTTTGGGTTGCTTTTGGGTTGCTTAATATGTTTTGATGAGTTTAAGTTGGTTTATGTGCTACGGTGATGCCATGTGGTTGTAACAGTCTGTTAGTGGTTTCTGAGATGTTTCTGATGTATGGCAGTGTTATCCTTTTCATAGTTTCCATTGCTTGGGTTGTAGTGGGTTGGGTGGTGAGGCACTTTTTGATAAAGTTGAGCAGGTATCCATTTTGTTGGAAGATGTGCAGATGTTCTTTTTATTTTTTCTGGTGTTCTGGGTTGCTGCAGTGTGTAAGTGCTCATATATATTTAACTCTTCCGAGTGAAGAAAACTAGATCCAAAACAAAGCACAAAGACATCAACACAGAACCCTTTGAGAGATTATGGGAGTTGTGGATTGCTGCATGAACCACTGAGAAGGGATGTTGTTGGTTCAGATCTAATGCCACCCGACTCTTAGTAACTTATGACCTACAGCTGGAGGTGGAGGGGCAATAGGGTCTAAATAGAGAGTTGAGAAAGTCCTCTGTGTTTTCTATTTCTCTATTGGTCTGCCTGTTCTTTCTCTGTGTGATTGCTAAAAGTTACTTTTTTCTGTCCTTCTTCTTCAGTCACACTCTTAGAGAATAAATGCTCTTTAACTCTTGTCCTTGTAGGATGTATTAGCTAGATGCTAGGATTTGCCCATCTTATTTCTGTTATAGTTATAAAACTTGCTTCATTCATTCTTGCTTTGATTTGATTTCTGCTGTCAAGAATACTCACACGAACACACAGAACACTTCAATCTCCAACAATTATAAAACATCGGAAGGTTTTAAAAATCAGGGCCAAATTTGTTTCAAAGTTTGCTATTTGATTTTAAGAGAAAATAATTCTTTGAACCTGTGTTTTATTCAATCTTTCAGGCATACTCCTAACAAGCTGAAAAGTTGAATTATTTACTTGAAAACAATATCTTTTTGAAAGATGTTCAATCTCTACAGAAAATCTCTGTTATTTAGTGGGATGGCCACATTTGCATTTAGCAACAAAAATAACAAAGGATATTAAGGTATGTCAAAAATTAATATATTTATTGTCTCGTATTCATGAGATCGCTATCGATTTCACCAGATGCATCTTGTCTCTGAATTGTATCCCATGCTCGCTTTATTCATCTATCATCTCTGTCTCCATCCATCCATCCATCCATCCATCCATCCATCCATCCATCCATCCATCTATCTATCTATCTATCTATCTATCTATCTATCTATCTATCTATCTATCATCATCATCTATATCTTGTATGGGATACAGTGTTTTTATATATAAACACATTGATCATCAGGCATAAACCATATATATTCTGTCATGTTCATTTAAAACAAATATTTAAACGATTATACTTTAATACAATCTGTAACACTTTGTCAATTACATTTTAAAGTATGCACAAACTATTAAAATGAGAGTAAGCCTTGTAGCAGCTGTGCTTTTTAAATGTATTTTTATTGCTTTTAAAATAATAACAGAAAAAGGAAAAGGAAAGGAACAACACACATAGATAATCATGATAGAAAATACATACATTGTCAAAGAAAAAAACACACATAACAAGTGCTTTAAAAAAGGTGAACAAATACAACAGAAAAAAGGAAGTATAATATATATCATAATAGTAAACAGTTGCAATTCTATATATACTTATCTAATGCAAATATTATGCAAGTATGTATATATTTATTTCTAATACATATATATAACTATCATGTTGTTTAACTACTGAACCGTATTTTGTATAAATCAGTCCCATATTTCATTATACTGGTCCGTACAAAGTCTACAGCTATAGGCAATGCATTCATAGGTGGCAAGCGCAATCAGGTCTTCAATCCATTGAGTGAATGGGGCCATACATTTATCTTTACAATGCTGCAATATCAGTCTTTCAGCCCTAGTAAGGACACGGAGAATCCATTTACGTTGTCCAGTTGTCAAATTCCATGTACTAGGTATGTGATTCAAGAGAATATTATCCTCTGAAAATTTTAGCTTTTGTTGCACAGTCACCTTTATATCGTCCACTACTTTCTCCCCAGACTTAGTAAGTATTGGACATTATAAAAACATGTGTTTTAAGGAAGCATTATCCTTATTACATCTCCAACAAAACACTGTCTTAGATGACCCTTTTCTATACAAATGTAGTGGACTCTAATAAATTCTAAATATTGTTTTTTGTTGTATAAGTTATAGTTTAAGGTCCATTGACACTCTTGCTGTAGAAGTTAGGATATTTTCCCATTGTCTAGGCAATATAAGAACCTCTAATTCTTTATTCCACTCATTTCTTAGCATCTGTATATCAAATTGATTGAAAATAAATATCTATAAAAAACGAATAATAGGTTTTTTGTAGTTTTAAAGGATTTAATAACAAGTTGTTCTAGTATCTCAGGTGTCTCAGAAGCTGAAAATGCTGCTGGCCCAAATAATGTTGTTAACAAGTAGCATCAGTGATTGATGTTTTTTAAGATTATGGCATTGATGGATAATGGATAATCAGGCATGAGACATGTAAGCTCTACAGCAAGGCTTTGGGGATCTTCAAAGTTTCTTTTCATGACTTTCCAGGCTGTGAACAGTGCCAACTTAATGCAGTATTAACACACTATTTTAGGCATACATAATACAACATGCTTGTAGTCTTGGGACAGAAGCTATTTCTATGGATACAGTATGCTGAACAGACACAGACCAAAGAAAACCAAAATAGTTCATTCTGTGCTGTCAAGGAAACAAGCTGCTCTATCTGTTTCAAAGACTTTGCTGAAATAAAATGGAAGCAATATCCATGAGGACAGGATAAAATTCAGTCTTTTGGAGAATACTAAGTCTCTGTCTTCAGTTTGTTCCACTAAAATGCTACTCTGGACATGGATGTTGTCAAATGTCAACCTGGTGCCATCCGTAGGCAACCAAATATGTACTCATGCCCCATGGATTTGACTGGCACCCACAGTCACAACCATCCCTTTCATTTTGTCCCACTGGCAAATTCTTTCTAATGTTCTAATACTGCTTTGGTATGTTAAGGTATATAAGTGATAATACAGTATGTTATCTGTATTTTTATTCCCTGTTATTATAACCCTACAAATAAATACAGCTTTCTGAAATGGTGACAATGTTATTCTATAATACAGCAGCACAATTAATGTTATGCTTTGGCAGTGATTAAATCCTGTATAATCATATACTGAGCAGGAGATTTGTTAGTTGCACTTGTCACTTGTGGCAGCCTTAAACTATATTTGGCTATAGTGACTAGGAGTTTTGGGAATTATCATCCCATAATTCTGGGTGGCACCAGGTAGGAAATACCATGTTATATGCTGGTCTTTGTATACTTAATGGATGGTGACAAATGTATTGGCTTATGAACAGAACCAGTAGATTGAGAATACAAAATCTGCTATGCTCTCCTCCAGACTCAAAATCCAGAGAGGATGTTGATTAAACTTATAACCTGCCTTTCCAGTAAAAACTGAGCTCCAGAAGGTAATAATGTACAGAATTATGTATGATACAAAAATTGCAACTAAAACAAAAACAGATTAACTAAAAACATAATTATAATAGATAACATTCCTCACCACTTAAAATCCACTTCAGGAAGCAATTCAGCTTAAAAATCAAAACTCTGTCTGAAAAATTTTCCTCCCAGCCAGTGGTGAGACAACCGATCTCAGGAAACGGGGCTCCCTTGGCAGGGGCATCTGCAGCCAAGAAATGGCTGTTGAAAAGGCTCCAGTAGGTTCTTCCAAGCTACTACAGGAGAACGCAGCCTCTCCAATAGTCTGGCTTTACACAATTCAGACCTAACCCTCTTTAAACTATGCCCAGAAACACACTGGTAACACCAATCTTTACAAAGCCTTTGTTTTGGAAAGGACAACCTAGATACTTTAAAACAATTGGAATTTGCCAGAAGCTTATTACAAAATCAACAAATGTTCAAGGAATACCTACAGGTTTTAGTATCTTCTCTCTCTCTCCATGTTTTTTCTCTTGTAATAAATATATTTATATTATGTTCATTACTGTCAGCCCTTTGGAAAAAATATTAATGATCTTATTTAAAAAATCAGCATGAAATTTAATATTTGTGGGGACAATAGACTCCTTAGAATCAATTAAGATCTATCTATACCACAGCATGGGTTAACAGTGGAATAATGTGCTCCATTTTACATTTCCTTGCTTTTCCGATTGCATATGAAAGCTTCTTGCTTATGACAAATCTGTCTTATCACTGAGTGTTTTTTGCTCAGTGGATCTGAACTTAATAATTTCTATGTGCGAAATCATTTATGTAAAAAAACCCTCTATTTTTCTAATAGTTTCTGCTCTTTAGTACAGCACAGCTTGGTCACACTAGGTATGTCTTGTGGAAAGTATGTCCATAAATATGTCCCTTGCAGCACAGAACAGCTTGTTAAATTGGCAATATTCAGCAATGTGCCTCCAAAAGTTTGCTTCAGATGTGATCATCCAACTGTAGGACAAAAGTTGCCATAACTTTTCTTGTCTTTTCAATAAATGTTATGATTTTTACTGTGTTATAGATGTCTACTTAGACTCATTATCTTTATTTATTTATTTATTTATTTATTTATGGCTTATTTTTGCTGCTAGGAGGATGTTTTTAGATTCATTCCCATTTTTACTTCATTAAAGATATGGCAATAGGAAAGAAATATTTAAACGTTGAAAATGTGATCTCAGTTCACTCACCAATCTTAAAACAGGAAGAAAATGTACTGCTTTATTATTAGGTTTTAATACCTGTCCCAGATTTCAGTTGTTCTTATATCTTAGCCCCTTTTTGCTACCATCAGTCCACTGTCAACACTCTTGTAAACTTGTTCCCCAAGTCCATGAAATAAAAATTCGGGTAATAGGAAATGTGAATTCCTGCTTCCCAAAATGAATACTTTAACTACAAAACCCAATTTTGCAGGTCAGATAAAGAGTTTTCTCTACACATTTAGGTGGGGTATCTCTACTGAATTTAGTGGCTCTTTCTAAGTATACAAACTGCATATAGGATCATGTTGAAACTAAATCTGTAATCCTAAACATACTTATAATTGAATGGGGAGGGACTTTCCTCCCAATAGACATGTTTTGGATAGGGCCCAAAAGATTGACTATAATTACAATTCCTTTCCTTTCTTTTGTGACTTTTTTCTTTAACTACATTAGAGCTATGATGCAAGATCTTTAAATGGGTTACAATAGTTAGCAAAAGAGAGGATAGTAATCCATCATCATTTTTCCCCCATAGTAGATCTCATTACTCCTCTGGGCACATTCCTTGGAATAAATTAAAAGGATCCACAGAGAATAATTTTGCTTTGGTGTTTTTTTTTTTCTATTGATTGCCAAAAGCTGTTTGCTAGGATAGTACAGAATGTTTACAGATGCCTTAGGAAGAAAACAGCAGAATGTGGAACTAATTGTGTTTATTCAAGATAATTATGAAACACAAATGACCATTACTTACAACAAGTCCCCTGACAACTAGACTTTGGCTCATGGGACTGAGATCACACTAGGTAGAGAAAGGCCTTGATATTCAGCTACATTATCTGTGTGCGTGAAATGATATGATTCCAAACCATGTCTTAGAATATTTTAAGCAGCTGTTGTACAAAGAAAAAACAGTGCTTTGCAGACAACATTAAAAGCAAACTTGTTTTCTTCTAGACTGATAAAGCAATACATTCTGTCACATATTAATTGGGCTGCCAATGAAGGGCAAACAGTATTTCACAGTGATAAAAAAAAAGAATTAGGATCTAAGTGACAGAATAAGGGGGAAAAGGATCATGTGATAGAACTCTGCTAGGACATCAGGTCCCCAGGTCAAAAATCAGGAATTTAAAAAGGTTGGATTAGATTATCTTTTTCCATAATATGTAGAAAGGTAGGTAGAGTGACCAGTATGCTCAAGCTGCTTACAGGTACAGTACTTACCCTACAGACTCTTGGTTGCTTTCATCTGAAGCTGAGCAGATTTGAGAGAATCTGTTCAGTCTAAAAAAAATATCTGAGATATTGTGGAGGCTTCCATCTGGTTTGGGGATGTCCTGACAATGTGGGCCAACTGCTCAGTAAATGGCAAAAGTAGATTCTGATTTGTGACTAAGAATATAAGGAGAGCCAAGATGGATTAGAGCAAAGGTCTTTCTAGTCCATCATTCTGTTCCCACAGTGGCCAACCAGCTGCCTCCAGAATCCCTCCTACAGGACATAAAGCCAATAGCATTCATAACCTCATGTTCTCCAACAATTGGTATTCAGAAACATACTGTTTTGAAGGCAATATATAATCATCTACTGATATCCTCCATGAATTTCTCTAACCCCCTTTATTGCTAAAACTATTGTAAAGCTTTATAACTACTATTTACTTGCTTATTTACTTACAGACATACACAGTGTCTTTATGTAGCTGCACAAGCATGTGTTCCTTGCAGCATAGGAAAAAAAATCAGAGTTGTATGCTTCTTAAACTCTTTCGTTATTATTTCTGAGTATGTAAAAATTTTACTTGCAGATGAAAGTCTTAAAATTACAGTGGCAACAGAGCTATTTTTAGCTATACCTATAAAAACAAGGTTTTTAGTAACAAATCAATGAGTTGGGGTTTTAAATGTATTATTAAGTGTATTAAATAACTTATTTGTTAAACTGTTTTATCTAAATTCAGATTATATTTGTTACTTCTTTGGGGCCTTTTGGGGTCTTTTGGCCGTAAATAAAATTGATTGATTGATTTTAATGAATTGCTCATTGTGCAAGGCTTTGAGAAGCCACTACATCCATTAATAAGTCAGCAACTGATCTCCAGCTGAGCTTCTTTTTTTAAAAAAAGATAACAGATAAAAGGTAGAGGAATTTAAATATGATATAATGTCTGACATCTAAATTGGAAGAATTTTGCACATCCAACTATACCTGCCCCACCTTATTAGGGCAGTCTGAAGGCCTGCTTTCATTGGGATTTACCACTGCCACCTTCTTTCTCTCTCTCCCCTTCAAGCTAGGGAGATAGGACCAAAACTAAAAGAAGAAAAATCTACTTTCCCTCTTAATAAACCATCTTTATTAACACAGATGAGTATTGGGCTTAACTATCAAGAGGAAGCATCAACAAAGAGAAAATGCCTAGGAAATGCCAAAATGGGGACTGAGCCTCAGGCAAAATAGCTGTGAAAGAATTGAACAAGACTTTCAGCACATCCAGAGTAAAATCAAAACTCTAATGCAGTCTGATTATTTACTGTATCTAGAAATCTCAGGGCATGAGATTTCCTTCCTAATATCCTAGAAGATTTGCACTCCCTAATCTGATATGTGTTTGGTATGCCACAAGAGCATTAGATGGCCCAAAGAGTTAAAATTTACCTATGTCTTTTTGCAGCCATCTAGTGGTAATCCACAGTACATTTTTGGAACCCAGATATGGGAGCCTTAATGGTATTAATAATGTATAATAACATCTAAATCTGTAAAGGGTATTGTCAGTTGCCTTGAGACTGGAGAGCTGAATGCTGAAACATCCACTGGTCAGGAGACCAAGGTCGCTGAAAGTCTTTATTTTCCGCTTGACGTAAACAACATCATGATACACTGGACACCAACCACTGGCTGTTGCTTCACCAACCCTTGCCAGAAAAAACAATCAGTTTGAATTGATAGCTGCTCTGTGACTGGAGATTCACAGTCCTTTTTAATAGAAAATAATGAGGGCTACTGAACATCCAGTATAGTACTACATTTGAAGCAATCTGGTGGATCAATACTTTTCATTCCAGGCACTAAAATTAATCAGTTAAAATAGAATCCCACTCAAGACACTAAAATTAATCAGCTGAAATATAAACTCACTCAAGGCACAAAAATTAACTGGTTAAAATATAGTATGTTGGATTCCCCTGTAAACTCTTAGCTTCAATGGACATACTGTACAATAAATAACATTGGGAAAATCAAGTAACATTAATGCAGGATATAGTTTTATATCGTACAAGAAAGGGGTGAAATGAATATTCTATTCCTGGAGTTTTCAGAGGGCTCTGGAGGACTTAAAAAAGGCTCTGGAGAGAATTGAAGGGCAACATAATCTGACTTTTTATCTATTGATTATCAAGAGCCACCAAAGATATTCAAACAAGAACAAGATTAACCTGCCCTGTGCAAGATATAAGTAACTGCTGTATGGCTTACAATATGTATGTATGTATGTATGTATGTATGTATGTATGTATGTATGTATGTATATAAATATTGTAAAATGATATATAAATATCATTTTATAGGTGATTCTGTCCTTGAAAAGTTGATCACTCTCCTCTTCCTTTTCCTTTCCTTTCCTCTCCTCTCCTCTCCTCTCCCTGCTTGTCTTCTCTGTTTAGTTTGTAAGCCATACAGCAATTTCTTAACTGATGCCAACTGTTATGGGAAAGTATAATTGTTTAGAACAGCCTTTCTCAGCCTTTGGACCCTGGAGGAACCCTTGAAATATTTTTCAGGCCTCAGGGAACCCCTGCACATTCAGGCTCAAATATAGGCCAGAAGTTACAAAAAGATTATATTAGTTTCATGGGTAGGCCTTAACACTGTTCTTAAACTAAACATAAAGAATAAAACTTACCTCTTTAATGTGAAATTGCCCAAATTTGAAATAATTTTCTAAATAAATTGTGATCTCCCAGGGAACCCCTAGTGACCTCTCATGAGACCCTAGGGAAAATGAAATAAAATACAGTAAATCAATTGTTTTTTTAAGTGTAATCCTAGCCTAAAGCTATGATACTATAGGATAGGATTACAAAAAATCCTTAACTTTGATGCAGCTCCTGATTATGAAGCTATTTCAATGGTATGCTGCTGAACCCTTAATCTAGGTAACTGGTTTATTATTTTAAATACAATGTTGTCCAGAAGAAATGGGAAGATTCGAAGAGAAGGAATAAGGAAGATGGGTGGATTGTTAACTATACTCAGATCTTATTTTCCCTTAGGACAAAGTCCCACCCATTTTCTAGTCCAAGTTATGGGAGTAAAATGGCTGCTGTAACTAAATATTTAACTCAATAGACAGTCCAAGGTGAATGCTTTCGCATTTCCTCATTCTTTAATTTTTAAAATACACAAACAGAACAATGCTACCTTTTCAACTAATCCTGATATAATGCCATAATAGTAAGAACATAATGAATGCACCTTCTGAATTCTTTTATTTAAAACATTTCTGTGCTGTCTTTCATAGAAGCTGACACCAACACAACAGCTACAAACATTTGGATATTCAAAACTTAATGGAATGCAATGAAGCAGAAACATTAAACGATCAAAAGAAAATAAACCTGAATGGGCAGGTTAAAGGTTGCATAAATTAAAATGCCCTGGTGAATAAAAACATTTTAATTTGGTGCTAAAAAAGGTTGTAAAGAAGCTGGCAGGTATGCTATACTGGGATAAGTCCATTGAGAAAGCCATCTTTTAACTGGGCAGCACTCTGTTGGATAAGTAGATTATACTGTCAATATATATTTCCAAAACAAAGAGTATTTTCTGCTTCTATAACTTAATGTAAAAACACAGAAATGAACACTTTGATGAGAGAAAACTTTGATGAAAGGATACTGTGCACAAACTCCCAAGACTAATGACAAACACTGAAAGAGCAGATGAACAAAACATTCTATTTTGCAGGGGATGTGTGATACACCATGCTATATAAGATGCTTATGGATACATGCTTGACTAGCAGACTATGCGATGGTGATGGCAAGATCAGCATGGGCTTCTGGCACAATGGATCTGATGAAAATCAGATGATGAAGGAACCTGCCATGTTGGTTTGGAATTTTGGGAGCTGTAGCCCAACTGTCTGGAAAGCCCCAGATTAGGCAATAGAATCTTCTACTAAACTAGGTTAAAACGCTGTGAACATGGAATGGGATTTCTCAAAACTGACACTCTGGGGAAAGAGTTTTATCTGTCCCACTTGATATAGACCCAATTTGAACTGGTCCTCATTCCATGGATTATGGCTGGTATTTAAAGTTTTTTTTAATATGCATTATTACCAAATTATGTATTTAATATAATGTATAATTTAGTCCTGTGAACCTGGCAGGAATGCCTCTTTGTTAGCCAGAACCTGGCCAAACAGTTCTTTTTTGTTATCATTCAGATTCAAAGTCTTGTAAAAGCTGCAAGGTGTGTGTTAGGAATTCATTTCTTAGGTTGGGAAATGAGGCAACTTGGATCTAGGCCCAAACAAGTTATCAAGTACTTTTATGATGTGTTACTATTTGTGTACCGTATTTATTTATTAAGGGACAGATACTATGGACAAACACTATCATCATAATGATAATCAGCTTTTATTGTGCATTGCAACAAGTGCACTGATTGTCACAATTGTGTTAGAAAGTTGTACTGCAGTGTTGTGGTACTGCTGAAGCTTGTTAAGTGGACCCCTAAAAATGGTGCTAGAAGAGCCAGTGCTGGGTCCATATATTGCCCTAAGATAGGGCTACCATCTGGATCACCATTAAATGGCAGCAACTGTTAGAGCTTTCTGTATCACTTTGTTGCCACCTAATGGTTATCCAGATTTTTGCAGCCTAGATCTGGTAGCCTTAAATAAACTGTAATGTAGTTTGTGTGATTTGTGTAATTGTGTTTTGTAAATCAGAATGTATGATTTATCATTGTTTGAACCAGGCCACTACAACTTGTTTAACAAACTAAACTTAAAGCAAATCACATCTTAAAGTGATGCTAGCCACAAATGGAGCCAATTGATTTATGAGAGGAGTTTTTTTTATTATAGGCACATACTCCTGAAAGGAAGAGGTATATTTGGAGCTTGTTTTGCTCTGCACTCCTTTCGGTGATAGTGACTTGGACATCTTTTAATATAACTATACCTTTTAATATAACTATGGTAGTCCTTGGGTTACCATGGCAATTGGGATTGGAATTGCTGTTGCTAAGTGACATGGTCATAAAGGGCAATGTCACATGACCACATTGCTTAGCAATGGCAATTCTGGCAGTCCTGGTTGCTGTTGTTAAGCAAGGACTGCGCAGGTTGTTAAGCAAGGACCTCACGTGACTGCAACTTCCAACTTCCTGCCAGCTTCCCCATTGACTTTGCTTGTGGGAAGCCAGCAGGGAACATTGGAAATCTCAATCACATGACTGTGGGGATGCTGCAGTGGCTGGAACTCCAAAGACCAGTGGTAAATCTCACTTGTCCAGTGCTGTCGCAAGTTTGAACAGTCACTGAACAAGTGGTCATAACCCAAGGACCACCTATATACTTGTGGGTTTCTTTTTGAAGAAAAAGAAAAACATGGAATACAGAAGAAAGCAAGCTTGTTCTCCAACTGTGGTTATTCTTAGAGGAGGATAATTTGGCTGTTGTTAAACATACCTGAGTTACCCCCACATTGGACAATTATGATTCACCATAATTCTGTGGTTGCTTCTCAGTATTGTTTAGTCTAGAAACATCCATGCAGCAATTATGGAAGAAGGCCAAAATGAGCATTTTATATTTATCTCACAGGTTTATGCAAGGTTATTTTTTAAATCTTGGCACAGAATATTTTAAAAATACATCTCCCCCTACACCTGGATCCTAAAACGAGGCTTTGTCCAACTTGCCTTCCTTGAGTGATGTTAGACTGATGGGGATGAGAAGCATGAATGTCCTGGTGGTTTTTTCTTCTTCTTTTTTAAAAAAAATATTTCTTCCTAAGAAAGCCTACCAAGCCATCTCCTTTATTGCTATAAATGTCTGCAGATTATTTGGGAGGATGACACAGCTAACTTGTTATTGAAAGGATAGGATATTTTGAACCCCTGGAAATTCTCTTCCTTCTGTGAAGCCCCAATTCATACTAAAACTGAAACCATAGCAGTTGCTGTGCAAACTAAAAGTAAAAAAAAAAGTAAAGTCAAATCGTTAGAATGGGCTTGATCTAGATCAGCTGGGTATTAGATTTTGAAAATGGCACTTGGAGACTTGATTCCTTCTTTGGGAATCTCTGGGGATCAAAATATTTTCTAAGGACAGAATGGAAGTCAAAGGCTTGCCCCAATTCCAGGCACTGGTCAGATTTTTTTTATTTCACTGCTGAGCTATCCAATTTCTATTGAGTTGTTGGGATGGGAACAAAAAACCCAAAGCTGTTAATTTATTAATTAAGCATTCAAAGAAAGAAAAGTGCTAACAGGTCCTTGGTGACTGACATGCTTATTAAAGCTGGACTGTCATCATAGATAATTTATTGTTATTTTTATGAATGTTCTAATTTTAGTTTTTAACTACAAAGGACACCAGACAAAGGCACATTCAAGAATAGGCATAAAAGAGTTTTTTTTAACTTTGAACATTTTCTTAGCTGATTACTGGCTTCAAATCTAATGCTCAGCAGGCACAGCACCACTCATGTGGAGCTTAACAGATTAGTCACTCACTATCTTAATCAGATTAATCTGATGAGCACAGTATATAATTCTGGTTACAAGAGGGGATACTTGATAGCCACATGGTAGCCTAATTTGAAAGAGGGTTCTCAGGACAGGCCAGCTGATGCAAAAGTGATCCCAACACATTAGCAATTACTGCTCATTTGCCCTAATATATACATGTTGAATCCTTCCTTCCTCCCTTCCCTGTCATATTTCTGGTTCCCATTTAGCACCTCATGCTTGCTCATTGGGGTTTCATGTCCTTTTCTGATTCCACAAAATAGCATTATGGATTGCATTTCCACCTGAAGTGGCCTCAACTTTTGGTATTAATACAAAGAAGGGCTAGAATTGCTATATATCCTAGGAATTGCTGAGTTCCTAGATTTTTGTTGTACAAATTCCTATGTTGTTTTGGCAAGGGGCAGGAGAACAAAGAAATTAAAACGGAAACACAATACAGTGTGACTATAGACAGTATTTTGCACCTTGTGTCATTCATGAAATTTTCCCAGAAGTTATACTGAGCTTGGTTGTTTGCTTGCAGACATTTCATTACCCAACTAGGTAACACCATCAGTGTGAGTGAGTGTGGGGTTTGCTCCCTGCTTATATACAGTAGCTTGCCTTGCCAGTGTTCGTAGGGGTGTGGTTTTCTCCTTGGTAGTTCCTTGATCAGGGCATTGTTTTCCGCATGATTGCTTGTCTGCTTGATTGTTTGTCCGCCCAAATGTTTGTCTCTTTGGTAGTTCCTTGATTAGGGCATTGTTGTCTGCTTGATTGTTTGTCTGGGCTTAATCCCTGCTTATCTGGGTGGTGGCTGCTGGAGAGGAGGTGTTCTGGTCTTTTTGTTTCCTTCTTAGCTTTCTATTGTCTCCTTTGAATGGTATATCCATGTATTGCATTTTGGTATAACTTCTGTCTTCTTTTTAATAAAAAACATCCATAAAGACAGAATTCTGGAACAATTTCATAGAACCTATTGAATAGTAGTTCTAGGATCTCCCTGTTCAGAAGCACACTGTTACATTAATGAATTATTCATTAGGATCTGTTTTGTATTTGACTGCAGTTTTAAAAAAACTGCATGAAAATCCACATTTAAATCTGTGTGTGTGTCTTAAAAGGTACAGTGTTTCTTCTAAGATTGTACCTTTCTAAGCCCTTTTCCTTTCAAATCTGTATTTCTGAAATGCTTGATCTAAAATATGCACCCTTAACACAACTTGATTCCAGAACGACTCACATTTACAACTGTGCTTATGTGAAAGTATTATAACATTTGACAGTTTTAGTATTGAAGATGTGTGGCAATAGAAATGTACACATTTATGATATCTAAACATGAAAGTCTTTCTTTGTTAAAGAAAAAGTACATTTGTAATTAGTATTTAAAAAAAATCTTTGGTGTTTCTTTTGTATCCCATGGAAGAGGCTCCTTAGCTCATAAGCAAATTATTATGAATACCACCCTGATTTTCAAATAAGAGGGCTGGAAATAACATAGATTATTTAATGGAGAAAAATATATTGTTCTTTACTCAAGTCCAAAGGTTTAGAGGATACCTGACTAGTATTGTGTACAAATGACTTGTATTATAATTGTATACTTGGATAAAATGACTTAAAGTTGTTGATTGCAAGTTGAATATGAGGGCATTTCCACACAATGGTTGTTTTCACTACTCAGTTCCTCAAAAACAGCTTGAAAATGACCTTGGAATTTCTAGAAAAAAGGGAACAAAATCAGTGCCCCTCCCAAGAGTTGCCATACATCCTAAGAAATAAAAATTGTCTCACCCGTATAAAATTAACTGCTGGCACTCACTATCATCCATGCCCTTCCTTCATGCTGTGTAATTTATCTGATGCTAGGCAAACAAATCTGACAATGGGGAAGTGTAAAATACTCAAGTCACTTTTCTTCTTGAAAGAATTGCTTAAGGTGGCTAAACCAAGGAGCCAAGATGAGGTGGGAGTTCTTGCAAACCGTGAAGAAAGCCACCCACTCATTCCATAGAGCTGTAGCATTGCAAAGCAAAGACTAGTGCTACTATAGTTTGAAAATATGCCAAAGCTGAGCCAGAAATTAATCAGCTTAATTCTTGGTCTCAGATGGTGCCTTGGAATCACTAAGGTCTGGAGCTGGTTTTTGTGTGGAAGTGCCTTAAGTCAGCAGTGTAACACAGCTGTTAAACACGCTAACATTTTGTGTTAGCACATTCCTCATTGCAAAAAGGGGTTGGCGAAAGAAAAAGTAATTAAGACTTGCTCAAAACTGTATATGATTTTAATTTAAAATAACAATGCTAATGTAGCAGACCAATAATGGGAAGAATAGATTTTATGAACACCAAATAACAGATTAATAGATTATCCCAGTTCTCTAGGCTCATTTTCGAACGGCCTTTTTTGCTGCCAGGGTAACATTTCCATGTTCTAATGAGGGTTAGGATGGGACACACAATGAGAAGGTATGTAGTTTCATCAGGTCTAGAGTCCACAGCTGGTGAAGGCTGCCTAGTGCTCTCAAGAAGTTTTGAATTGCAGTTCCCAGTGCTGTTATGCATGGTGGCTGAGGCTGAAGTCTAAAACATCAGGTCGCCTTGTCTTAGTATAGATGCTATCTTTGGATGAGTGGCTCTTCTCCAGAACCTGCTGGTTATTGTTAATGTGATGAACGCAGAGTAGAACAGCATGAAATAAAGGGGAATGGATAAGTTCATTGAAGAAGAAATAGCCAACATATATAGTTGTAGGAGCATAATGTTGTGTCAAGATGGGATGAAGCAAAATAGGGTGAGCTGAGACAGACAACTTTGAATGAGGCCACAGTGGAGTGAGACCTATAGTAAAGGGTTCAAGTACACTGCGGAACCAAGACTGATTTCTTAGGGAGTCTGAAATGATGTCCTACAAGAAAAGAGGAAGCCTGCTATTTGGCAGCAATAATTGATGGAAGATAACAGGTCAATTTCTGATGTCTGTTATCTTCCATCACTTACTGCTGCCGAATAGCAAGCTTCCTCTTTTCTTGTAGGACATCATTTCAGTCCCCCTAAGAAATCAGTCTTGGTTCCACAGTGTACTTGAACCCTTTACTTTGGAAACATATGGATTCTGTATGCAAGCTTCCTCTCAGATACTGGGTTATTCTATATAAGCAGCTTGGTTATTCTGGCTGTAATTACACTCCTCCTTTCTCTGTATGGTCCTGGATATTTTCCTAGCAAAAGCACTGTTCTGTTGCCATCTGTTTGGGGTAATCAGGAGATTCAACTCTCTGCCAAAGGACAGTATTGAAATGCATTATTCATCATATATAACCTGAGCTATGGCATTGGTTGTTCTCGAGCTGGCACTGTGGGCTCTTCTTGGCAGGATGCCTTATCTGTTATGTGTGTGGAATGGGTTAAATGATACTATCAAGGACATGTCATTGTGCCGTTCATGGTGCTGCATACTGATTGGTCCTTTTGATGAATAGCTAATGTGGATGCATGGGGGAAATAGAATATGATTGGTGAATAGATTGTTTCTAGAGAATCATTACTTGAGTTTTAGGCCATTGAATAGGGCTGAAACTTCAATGATAGCTCTCGTGGATGACATATGATGGTACCTGAATAGGGGAAGTATAATTCTTCTGGTTCTGATGGATCTCTTAGCCTGGGTCATCTGTGATGGGTAGAAGTGGGGGCCACTGTTATTTAGTGGTTTTTCCTGAATGGACAGTTCCTGGAGAGGGAGAGATAGAACCATCAGGCTCTCATTGGTGCTTAGCCCTCTCTTCTCTCTTGTTTAATATTTACATGAAGCCATTGTAATTGGTCAACCACTGCATGGGATGAATGAATTCAGTTGAATGTCTCCACTTTGGACTGAACAGGAGATACAGTTACAGTTCTGTCTGAGTACCTGAAGGATGCTTGGGTGTGGTTGAGGAAAAACAGACTCAATAACAGCACGATAGAGTGTCTATCACTGTGGAAGCCATCCAAATCCAGTACGTCTGCACACCCCCTTGCAGAAGACTCCCTGCAATATGGAAGTCTTCTTGGACTCATAGCTTCTTCTGAGGAGCAGGAGGAGACTGTGGCCAAGATGGCTTTTACACAGCTCTATCTTACAATCTAGTTGCAACTATTCCTGGATTGCAAAGCTTGCAGATGGTGACTCATGTCTTTGTCACCTCATGTTGGATTATTGCAATATACTCTACATAGAGTTGCTTTTGAAGACCACTTGGGAGCTACTGCTGATTCAGAATGCAGCACTTAGAGTAGTAATGGGCTAAACTCGATTTTTCCATTTTCCATTACTATCGCAGGAGTTGTGTGGTTCCCAATAGTCTTGTGGTTTAATTCAGGTCCTGGCCATTTGGTGAACCCAGGAGAGAAGGCTTTTTGCAGGTTCTAACCCCTAGAGTATGCCATCATCAAGCCTTCTCCATGGCTGCCCCTTAATTGCTCCTGAAGAAATGGCACCAGGTGATTGTTGAGGCTTATTATGTATGGTACTATTGATGATTAGGATTATGGTATTACTGTTATGTATTGTAGTTTTGTTATTTTTGGTTCTAAATTGTATCTTAATACAATTGCTGTAATGAGAAGTATAAGCCCCTCAGGTTTATTTTTTATTGGAGTGGCATATAAGTCCTGGTAAGTAAAGTAAGTAAGTAATTTAAGAGTGAATGAATACCATTGCTGTTATGTTATACCCTGTTTTGAAATTCTTTTTAGGAGAATATTAGATCTTGATACAGAAATGTATTGTAGTATAGTCTACATGCAGTTCATGGGAGGGTCAGATTTGCCCCTGTGTCCCCCGCAGATTTTATTCATCTCTAGCAACACAGTAACATCCTTTTCTTTCTTTGAGTTGTTCTGCTTTATCCTCTGGATATGAAAAATGTATGTATACAAAAGAGACTAAGTATATAATTTATTCTTTTTTAAAAAAAACCCCATATGCTTAATTTATTTTAAACATGAGGATTGAGAGATTACTATAAATCCTTTATCAGTTAAAACTGAATTAATTAAAAAGAAATGTACATCTAATATTAATTTAATTTATATTAAATACATAAATTACATGGGTTAAAAGTAACAAGATTTTGGAATGTGGCCTCCAACATAGCCATCAGTGAAAGTCACAGACCTTGGCATTAGTGTTAGCTCTTGGTAAGTGGTAGGCTGCCTATAATATTGCCCTGGAAATCCAGTGAAAATAAAAATTAAATAGACTGCCTGCTGGAAATGATGTTTTGGTCATGCATTTGCATTTTTCTCCCTGAAGAGAAAATATATCTGAATTTGAGATTATACTGATTGTTATTTACAGATTTTCATAAGCAGGGAGAATCTTCTCCTAGCCAGCTTTAAGAAAGATCCATATTTGAGAAATAGGAGGAAAAATAATAACCACCATGTGTTTTAGAGAAGATGCTTGAAATTGGATAAAGGCCAGATTTCTACTCTGAAAGACATTCCAGGCTTGGCAAAACACTCACATGCACACACTGAATTTTTTGTCAGCTCTTTTTTGAAAGGAGGGTGGCTTGGAGAGTTAAGATATAATAACAATTGAGCACAGTGGTATGTACTTATCTGCAGATTAGGACTTAATAGAGGTTAGGAATTAATATATATTTGTTTGGCATCAGTTCAGGTGCAGCATGAAGACCATAATACTGAGTTTGACAGGAACATATATTCAAGCTACAACCAATTCCAATAACTTTTTCTTATTAGAACTGCTTCATTATTGTGCTTTGCAACAACTTTTTTTTTTAGAAAGCTACATCTTTGTGTAGGAAAAAAACAGTTGTGATACTCCCCCTTCCTCCCCCACTTCGCAATACTGTGTAACAGAGGTAGATTTTTGCCAGGGCAGATTGAGATGCAATAAGTCAATTCATCACTGAAAGACTTGCAAAGACAAATTCTGCCCCCAAATAATAATCCTTCCATAAATAAATAATCCTGCTCTTATTCCCTGTTTCTCCTCTTATCCCTGAGACATGAAGATAAGCTTGCAACAGCAATCCTACTCTACTGGACCCTGGTTTTGCTACCAGCAAAGAAACACTTTTCCCCTATGCAGTTTGCCATTTTCTACATATACTGCCAGGGGAGAAGGGCCTTTTATTTGGCACAAACCAATTGGTGTAAGGGAAAAAGGCTTTTGATTAAAGTAGAATTTAATAAATAGAACCTGTTCCCCAAGACTTAGTTTTACATTTAATAGAAGCCTGTGCTAAAGCTATCTATTTACAAGCAAATTTGCTTGTACTCTGAGCTGGCAGTCAGGGAGAGGAACATGAAGTATGTGTATACACATATATGGTGGGGGGGAGTTGTGGGGGAACAGCTTTGTGTGAGCCGTTTGCCTCTCTCTTGCTTCAGCTGATGGAATTGTTGTTGTTGTTTAATTTTCCGAGGTAGGTTGATGACAGCTGAAGAAGACTGTATTTGTCGAAGAGAAGCATGATGGTAGAGTGGAGTTCCTGAGGGAGATCTAATGGTTCCTCTCCTTCCTGCACAGAGATAAAGACTTATAATAAGCGTGTATGTTCACCATCTGGCTCTGTGCATGTGGTCCTTATGGAGGCGAAAGCCGCACAATCTGCAAATGATCAGGAGCCATAGCATTCTCTCCAGAGAATCCACGATGCAATCAAGGTGACAGATGGCATGGCCACTGCTGTGGCCTCATGGAGAAGATCAAAATCACCTTCAATAAACTCTGACTGAAATGGGCATGGGCACCTCAAAAAAGTCAGTTTGTCAATCAAACTGTGACAGCACAGTGCAAGGGGTGGGGGTGGGGGCAACATAGCGGCCAGTTCTCGGTTTTCAATCGTTTCCGTCTGACTGAGCCTGAACTATGATCTTTCTCAAATTGTCCTTTCTGTTTAGCTGAAGCGGGCCAGCAAATTGCCAGATTCATAGCTTTATTGAAGGAAATTGAAAACATGATGTCCTCAATTCAGCAGACAAACAGCTGGCAGGTGTTTTGGACACCCAAATGCCAAAAACAGACCTGCGGCTTTAGGATAAGTTCAACTGATTTGATCGGATTTAGAACAGAGATCGATAATAAATTCTAATTTATGCAGACTGGGAAAGTATTAGCCAACGGCATTTATAAGACTGGAAATGAGCACTGTGTCAGATTTTGAACGCTGGATTCATTTTCTTTATTTCCTATATGCGTTATCTATTACTAATTTTGATGATATTGATGTCAGTACTGTCTGAATATCTTTATAGCAGCTATTAGCTCACTGATGTATAGGATCTCATCACCAAGGTCTTATTGCAGTGTATAACTGCTGGAGAATGATGCACAGCACCTAGGAAAATCAGGGAAGATTCTGAGCAGTCTCACACATTTATAGAGCCAAAGAGAACCTTGTCTTAGAAGAAGCTGAACATTATTATTTGCATAATAATTCTCTATGAAGTACAGTTATGTAAACACATGAAAACAAAAACAAGGCAACAGTAAAAAAATTATGTATTAATAAATAGTACACACACATAAAAGCTACTGTCTAGAATGACAGAATTTAAAATAAACTAGAATAGAATTTAAAAAATTGTAGCTATAAAAGCTGTCTTTACATTTTCATCAGTAGATGGATTTATCATTTGATATTCAAGTCTTGTTTGGACCCTCATATAAATATAAAACAACAGCAAGTTTCTTGAATATGGAAACCCTAACATATTACTTAGGAGTCTTTCTAATAGCTGTGGTTCTGATCAATTCAGAGTTACTTCTGGGTTCTGGCACAGTTCCTTCATTTCAGTGGGGCTTACTAAGGACCATTTCTTTCTTGATTTCCACCACCTTTAAAGCCTATCCACATTTTAAAAGTGATATAAGCCTCCCATTCACTTTTCCACTTATTTATTTGTAATCTCCATTTCTATTGCCACCCACAACTCTGGGCAGTTTACAGAGGGTTCATCAATTAAAAGGCAGTAATAAAAATGGCCTTGCTCAGGGCAAAGAGCCACAATAATTAAACAGACAAAATAATATCCTTGATGGATTCATACAACATCCTGGCCCATCTCCTGTAGTGGGGAAGCCAGATCTTTAACGCTCTCTTGAAGAACAACAGGGATCAGCACCATATGAACCTTACAGGGAATACTGTTCCAGAGGATAGATGAGGTGACAGAGAAGGCACACCTCTTGGGTCCCGTAAGGTGACACTGCTCAATAGACAGTGTTAACTTAATAACCCTGTTAGATCTTATAGGATGAACAGACAAAATTGGAGGCAGAAAGTCCTGCAAACATTCAGACTTCTAGGCTCAGCCAATGGCCATCTGTAGATAGGAAGAAGTGTGGACTTGAAATTCAAAAAATGATGGCATAATGCTCTCTCATTCCACAATTTCACATAGGAGAATATGTGTGTGTGTGTGTGTGTGTGTGTGATATGTATTTTAAACTTTCTGTGCTACTGAAAGTGGGAAATCTGAAAAAAATACACCCTTAGATTCATTTGCTTCTGATTTTAGATGAATTCCTGAGCATATCCCATAGCACTAAAGGTTCAAATTTGAGCTTGCTTCCTTGACAGGGGATTACGACAGTGTCACATCATCTCACACTACCTCTCAATTTAGACGAATCTCTACTGTTGTTCCTATTGTCTTTCCTAGGAGACTGAAATGCCTCACCCAGAGCCCAAGGAAATCTATGAAGGCCCCAACTATCCAAGGAAATCACTCATGTGCAGGAAATCAGATTGCTTAGTACTAATGTTCTCCATTTTTAATGCTCACTTATACAAATACCATTTTTTGTTTCTCTACAAATGAATTCAGGCATTTTTTCCTCCTGAAGGGGAAAAATACATGCATTTATATTAAAAGAAAGCGGCTTTGCTGTTCATGATAAAATGGATGATTTGCCTGTAAGGCCTAGAAATGCACAGATTTACTTTCAGATCAGTGGTTTACATTGCAAGTGAGGCAACAAATCTGGGCAAAGTCCTGGCAACTCTAGATACAATTCAAATCAATCTTAAACTCTCAACATTTTTCTTTCTTTGATAAGCCTTTGAAGGAAAAAAAAAACATTTGGATAGCATGACATGGTTGTGGCAGATTGAAAAATGAAGGATAGAGGTGGGAAGTGACATAATTAATGTAGAACTCAAGAATATTTGGGACAGATAGAAAAGACAGCTCAGTGACACAGATTGGGGGAAAAGAGCTATTAGTGACTCAGAAGGATATATAGACATTAAGTGGAGGCATTCATAAAACACGCTAATGCTAAAAAAGAGTGGAATAAAAAAACAGAATTGCCATGTCTGCATAACATGCTGTGCTCAGAACTATATGGCTTAACATGGTTCATATAACATGCCAGACAGTAACTAGATTCCTATAATACATCAAACCACAAATTAGCTGATCTCATTTCCACTTAGCCTAGGGTATCACATGGACAGTTCTATGTTTTATTGGCCATTGAGTCTTAAATTTAAATTGAATAAATGGGACCTGTTTGGGCTACATGCGCCACTAAAACTGTTTTTTGGGCCCTGTCTTCAGAATGATATAAGCAAGAGAGGATTAGGGTGCCAAATGTCTTTGCAGGGAAAATCCTCTATTTTAAGTACTTCCAGCTCAAGCCTCATGCAAAGATCAAGAACCATCCATGAGGAGATCGGAGGGTTTGAAGTCAAGCAGCAAAGCAGGCACGATGATGATTATGTGCCATCAAGCTGTTTTCAACTCCTTGTGTCCATATAGATAGAGTTCCTCCATGACAATCTCTGCCTAGCTGTTCTTTCAGGTCTCCCAACAATGCTCTCATCACCACTGTAACTGAGTCTGTCCACCTTGCTGCTGGTAGTCCTCTTCTTCCCACTCCTTCCACCTTTTCCAGCATGAGAACCTTTTCCAGAGAGCTAGAGTTTCACATAATGTGTCCAAAGTAGGATAATTTGGCAGGCATAGATGTAGATAAATATTAGACAACCTTTGTATTTGGTCGTGGGAAACCATTCATCTTTTGGGGCAAGATGAAAATATTTTTCTCAATATACCCCTCCCAGGGTCAGTCTTTACATTACTTAAAGCAAGACAGCTTCTACTAGGCTGTAATGCAAAAACAGGAAATTATTAGAACTATGTGAAGCTTCAAAGGATTTTTTTTTGTAATGATCCAAGTGAAGTACTATTTGAAGTTGCTTTGTGAGGCATAATCTCTGCCTTCTAAAAATCAACATGAAGCTGTGATATTGCATGTGCTAGGCATGTACATAAGCCTCCAGTTACTGGAAGAGCTGGAGGAGGCCTCTAAAGTAGCACAAGGCACTTCTGTGAGGTGGAGCATGTCATGCATTAAGAAGTCCATGTTGAGGCAAAGGATGTCCCCCTCACACAGACCTATAGGATATTATTTATGTAATCTAATATTGCTGATTTTTTAATGCAGAAAAATATGCTTATAGGTTTTTCTGCCTCTGAACAGACTTAGTGAAGATATGCGACTCTGTTATGGGCAAATAAATAAATAAAAGAAAAAAAATATTGTCCCAGCTTAATAAAGTTACCAAAGGCTGTTTTTTTTTTAGTCAGTGCATTTTCCTTTTATGTTCATTTTCAGTGGGCATATGAACATTTTGTCTCAACTAAATCTTAAGTGAATGATTCACCATCTGACTGCTAGCTCATGTTGACCCTTTCCCAACTTGCTTATTTATTTGTTAGATTGTCATCCTCTTGTGCTACCCAGAGAACACTTGAGTTGTCTAATCAATTAATTTAATCGCCATCAACATTCTGTAAAGCTCATAAGTCCCTATTAGACAAACATATACATACATACACACACACACACACACACAAACACACACATATATATATCTCATATATATATTTCATACATATATACACATATACATACACATCAGAAGGGCATTGGGAACAACACCAGAGGCTCAAAATACAGCCTGGATTGACTACAGGAAAGCCTGTGACTCAATGCCACACACATGGATCTGTGAATGCCTAGTGCTATACAAAGTACACTAAGGACCTTCCTCAAGAACTCAGTGGGACTGTGGAAGACAACACTGGAAATCAACTCAAACAGCTTGCACAAGTGGCCATCAAGTGCACCATATACCATGATACACTGTCCGTGCTGCTGTTCTGTATAGGCTTGAAACCCCTCAGCCAGATAATCACAAGAACTGGATACAGATACAAGTTCAAGAGTGGAACTACCATCAGCCACCTCATCTACATAGGTGACATCAAGCTGTATGCTAAGAATGAATGAGACATCAACTTACTGATCCACCTGACACAGATCCACAGTGAGGACATTGGGATGTCATTTGGACTGGAGAAGTGTGGCCAGATGGTAGTGAACAGAGGGAAGGTAGTTAAGACTGATGGACTGGAACTACCATAGCAGACACACAGACCAGCTACAAGTACTGATGGACTGGAACTACCATAGCAGACACACAGACCAGCTACAAGTACCATGGTATCCCACAGTCACATGGGAACCACAGTGAAGAGGCAAGAAAGACAGCAACATCCAAGTACCATCAAAGGATAAGACAGGTCCTGAAGAGCAGCTCAATGGGAAGAACAAGATCCATGTCATCAACATGTATGCCCTGTGAGTCATCAGAGACCATGCTGGTATAGTGAGCTGGCCAAAGGAGGACACGGAGGCTGCCAATGTGAAGACCTGGAAGCTCCTCACAATGTACGGAGGCTTCCACTCCAAGTCCAATACCTGCTCTTATTGCATCTGCAGAATGCCGCCTGATGGCCCTGTTTAAGTCACTCGATCCCTTTTGGGGAAGGTGGGTTCAATGACCCACCTACAGGGCCACACAGAGGAATTTGCTGAGCATCTGCAGGACAAAATCGCTCAGATCCGCTCCAAGTTGGACTCCAGGTGTGAGGCGTGGTCTGGAGAGATACCAGGGGAACAGGCTTACCCAGTTATCTGAGAGCAGTTTGATCCTGTTGGACCTGAGGAAGTGGACAGGATCCTATGGACAATAAATGCCACCACATGCCATCTAGACCCGTGTCCCTCCTGGCTAGTAAAAGCAGGCCAGGAGGTCACATGTGGTTGGGTCCATGCGATGGTTAATACATCCTTGGGAGAGGGGGTGTTTCTGTCGGCCTTTAAAGAGGCCCTCCTCAAGAAGCCATCGCTGGACCCTACTGTTCTGGACAATTTTTGTCCAGTCTCCCACCTCCCCTTTCTGGGGAAGGTGGTTGAGAAAGTGGTGGCTTTGCAGCTCCAGAGGGTCCTGGAGGAAACGGATTATCTGGACCCCTTTCAGTCAGGTTTCAGGCCCAGTTATGGGATGGAAACGGCATTGGTCGCACTTATGGATGATCTCTGGCAGGAGCGGGATGGAGGCAGTGCATACATCCTCTCTCTCCTTGATCTCTCAGTGGCTTTCGATACCATCAACCATGGTATCCTTTTGGGGCGGCTCAGGGAATTGGGGGTGGGCGGCGTAGTCTTACACTGGTTCACCTCCTTCCTCCAGGGCCGATCCCAGTTGGTGTTGATAAGGGAGGAGAGATCGGCCCCGCGGCCCCTTCTTTGTGTGGTGCCACAGGGATCAGTACTCTCCCCTCTCCTTTTTAACATCTACATAAAACCGCTGGGTGAGATCATCCGTCACCATGGGATGAGGTATCATCAGTATGCTGATGATACTCAATTGTATATCTCCATCCCAGGTGAAATAAGTGATGCCGTGACCACCCTCTCCGAGTGTCTGGGGGCTGTGGGGGCCTGGATGGGGAACAACAGGCTTCAACTGAACCCTGCTAAGACCAAGTGGCTGTGGGTTAATGGTTCTTCTGTACCCGGGACATTAACATCTCTGGTTCTGGATGGGGTTGCACTGCCCCAGACAGACCCAGTGCATAACTTGGGGGTCCTCCTGGACTCACGGCTCCTGCTCGAAGAGCAGGTGGCAGCTGTGGCCAGGAGAGCCTTTGTGCAGCTACGTGCTGTGCACCAGTTACGCCCCTTCCTGGACCAGGAGGTCCTTCGAACAGTCACTCGTGCCCTTGTTATCTCTCAGATAGACTATTGCAATGCGCTCTACATGGGGCTACCCTTGAAAAGTATCCGGAAGCTTCAGCTGGTCCAGAATGCTGCTGCGTGAGCTGTTTTTGGTGCCCCCAGAAGAGCACATGTAACACCGCTGCTGTGCGAGCTGCATTGGGTACCAGTTTGCTTCCTGGTCCAATTCAAGGTGTTGGTTATCACCTTTAAAGCCCTACATGGCATGGGACCAGGTTACCTGAGGGACCGCCTCTTCCCCATTACATCAACCCGTCCCACCTGATCGTGCAGAGAGGGCATGCTACGGACCCCGTCTGTAAAAGAATTTCATCTGGCGGGGTCCAGGAAGCGGGCCTTCTCCGCAGTAGCTCCTGTCCTGTGGAACATGCTGCCCCCAGAGGTGAGATTGGCCCCATCACTCCTGGCCTTTCAGTGGAGTCTGAAGACCTGGTTCTGCCGCCTTGCTTGGGGTGGAGAGGGGAATAAAGTTACATGGGGATGGTTGTTATAGACCACTCCTCCCACACTTGGTGTCCTAACAGCCAGGAACCACGCTGAGACAAGGAATAGGTCTCTAGTGTTTTATTACTGCTACATAACAGGAAATCCTAACAAGCTGAAGAAGCGTGGGAAAAACCCAGACATATAAACCCCAAAGGTTAAGGCGGGCCCGATCTGTGTCTCTTTGAATGGCTACCTAATTCCTCAGTACTACGCATGCACTTTACAGCCTGGATGGGAGCCCCCTGCTCGCCATCCTTACTCATGACACTTGGTCTGTTTTAGATGTTTCATCGCTTGGATTTTTATTCTTTATTTTTATTTCTATTTATAGTATTTTTATAGTATTTTATTTTTTGTATTATTCTGATGGTTTTAATCACTTGTCGTAAATCCCCAGAGGCCTCCGACAGGAGGAGATGGGCGGGGATAAATTAGATAAATAAATAAATACCCAGAAACTGTACACCAGCCAGAAAGAGGGTGGGCAGGGTCTGGTGAGTGTCAAAGCCACTGTCCTGGATGAGTTTCAGAGCATCCAGGAGTACATTAGTAAGATGGCACCTAAGGCTGCTGAGAGAATGCCTGAGGCAGGAGCAGACATGGAAGGAAGATCAAGCAGAGGAAGTGCCATGGCAAGGCAAGACAAGACCCTGCATGGGATGTACCATTGACAGATAGCTGAGGTGGCTGACATTGGGAAAGCCAGCAGTGGCTGGAAAGGGCTGGACTAAAAGACAGCACTAAGGCACTGATCATAGCAGCACAAGAACAGGCACTAAGCACCAGATCTATAGAAGCAGGGGTCTACCACACTAGACAGGACCCAAGGTGCAGATTGTGTAGAGAGGCCTCAGACACAGTCCAACACTTAGTGGCAGGGTGTAAGATGCAGGCAGGAACAGCATAAACTGAATGGCACAGCCAAGTAGCTGGCATTGTGTACAGGGACATCTGTACAGTGTATGGGCCTCCCAAATCCAGATGGGAGATTCCACAGAAAGTCATGGAGAATAAGAGGGCTAAGATCCTGTGGGACTTCCAGATCCATACAGACAGGCAGGTACTGGCCAAACAATCAGACATCATGGTAGTAGACAAGGATGAGAAGACAGCAGTGGTGATAGATGTAGCGGTGCCCAGTGACAGCAACATCAGGAAGAAAGAGTATGAGAAGTATAAAATAGCCCAAACAGAAATATTGTGATGGGAGTGTAAATTAATATTTAAAATGCATGGTAAAGAGCATCTTGCATCCTGATATCTTTCCTTCTTCCTTGCCCCTGTGGCTCATCCTTGGAGGAAGAGGATAAGAAAGGGTAGCTATGGAAGCTATTAAATCCAGAGAGCCAAGTCCAGCATTCACAATCCTTAGGCCTGCTTCCTTCAGGTTTCCTGGCAAAGCTTCATTTAGATATCAAAAGAGTGAAAGTTTGGTCTAGTGGTTAAGGCAATGGGCTAGAAACTGGGACACTGAGAGTTCTAGTCCCGCCTTAGGCATGAAAGCCGGCTGGATGACCTTGGGCCAGTCCCTCTCTCTCAGCCCAACTCACCTCAGAGGGTTGTTGTTGTGGGGAAAATAGGAGGAGGAAGGAGTATTAGGTATGGTCACCGCTTGGAATTATATATAAAAAACAATTAAGGTGGGATAAAAATAAAATATAAATAAATAAATAAATAAAGTGCTAGGTTGCAGGGCAGAGGCCCTGGCAGTACTTTTCTATTAGGACTACCAAGTCTCCTTGTGTTGTGAGCAAAAGTAATGCATGCCAGCTGGGTAGAAATGGAGACCTGAGAACTCTGGTCAAATAAAGTTCACATTGAACCAATACAATGCTGGCAATAATATCTATTACAGCTTTGACTTTACAGGAACATCTAGGGCTGATCAGACCAAAGCCAATGCGGCTTGTGCAGGATAGCTTCCTCGCCTTTCTGCTCAGAGACTGCATTAAATGAAAATGTGAGGAGAGGGATGTATGGCCTGGGATAGTAAAAAAGGTAGCTTCTTTGTTTGACAAGATGCTTTTTTTTGTTTTTTATGCACAGCAACCAGATGGCTGTTTCATTTGAGTGGGGCTGTGATCCAGGCAATATGGCAAAATCAAGGAAAAAAGCAGCAACCTTTCTCTTCTTATCTCTCCCCCTCAAACCTCCATCACAGATGAAATTATGTCCAGGCATACTTAATTCTTCAGAAAGTGAAGCAGAATGTGCCCTATAATCCTTCTTGTACAGTGACCCATTTGCTTTAGATGTAGCTATGTAAATACAATTAGAATGGTACAAAAATAAAAGGAAATTGAAATAATAAATGCAGGCACAAAAGCAGCACTAGGAATTTAAGACTGTACATTGGGATAATTTGGCTTAGTGGGTATACTTTAGAAACAAATCGACAAATGTTTGCTAAGATTCTCCATTATTGGTAAGAACACGCTTTTATTCCTTCTGGGTTTTTCCGAAACCAGTTGAAACTTTAGTTCACGATAGTGGAAAGGAAGTGCTTCATACAACAATAAATATATATTTTATGGAATTAATTACCCTAAGAAGTCATAACAGGCATAGATGGCTTTTTAGATGTATTTATATATTTATATTTATATATAAAGGTGTCTCTTAATGGCTTTTAGCAATTTAGCAAAATGTTCAAAAGAAATATGGTCCATTAGCAGGAGTCCAACTATATAATTTGTGAGTTTTCAAATTGTCTTATTTATTTATTTATTTATTTATTTATTTATTTATTTGTCAGATTTGTCACCACCCATCTCCTCCGACCGGAGGGACTCTGGGCGGTTTACAACACAGAATATACAATAAAAACTCAAATAAATACACGATAAAATTCCAATAAAATCCCATTAAAACAATTTCTTAACTACCCCTTATCCCTTCTTCACAGAAATGTACAGTATGTTACTTCTCTGATTTTACAGTGATAAGTCAACTCAGCTGAGACTGAAGGCTTTGCTTAATCAGGCCCTAGACATTTCACCCTAGGTCCTGTTGTGTTGATACCACTGCCTTTTAATAAGAAGTGTATAAAGATATATATACTATTGACCCTTCTTGTAAGCTTGTGAAAGTATTCAACGGATCACTACTGGACACAGAATCTGGATTTGATGAAGCACTGACTGTTCCAGCAAATAATTCTTTGTATTATCAGTATATGCTACTTGGTGGCTGCTGATGTGGTATCTAACACTAGCTGCTTAATCATTGCTTCAGTGTGGGTATCTCAGGGCATAGGGTTAAGTTTGCATGGAGATATTGTCCATTTGACCTCACATCTCCACCAGAGGGGTAAGTGTGACTGTCCAAATGGCTGATGTCTCATGTGCAGCCTCCAGAGATTTTCTGCCTCTTAACTGAGCCTATAGAACAGTCAAGAAAGTCGTGAAACATGATCTTACCTAAGAGAAGGCTACTGCAGCCCTACAATTTGGTAGAAGATGAAGCATGCTGCCCCTTGAGGCATTTCCAGTGGCTATTTTGTCCAGTACGATATAAATGGCACGTTTTGATTTTTTTCTTGCACAATAAGAAGGTAATGCAGTTACCCTGCTGTTTGACAGTATCACAGTTTCACATATAGTTTCTATGACTTAGGGGTGATGATGACATATCAAGTTTCAAATCAGTACCATTTTGTGTATTTTTAAAAAATTTCTAAAAGTGATACAAGATGTCTGATGGTTTCCAGAAATAGCTGGATTTGAATTTTGAAGCAAAAAGTGACATTTTGTGGTTAAAGTTTTCTTTAGAGGAGAATGACACCAAAGACGGAGAAGAGCCTTTAGCTACAAGATGGGGATCTTTCTCCCTTGTTCTTAAGCCTTTTTTTCCCCCCAAGAGAACGAGAGGGCTCCTGACAAGCCACTCATATGCATGGTTAAAATTTGGTTTTTGAAAAGTGGTTCCAGCAGCATTTTGAGAGATAAACTTCAGGTATACCCCAAACCACAATCCCTTTTTTTCTGTTAGCCTGCTGCGAAGTCAAGGAGCATCTTTTGGCAAGACAAAGGGAAAAATCCAGGTCTGCTCTCAGCTCCATTACTCCCATTCAAGGATTCCCTCTGAAAGGGTGCTGGGACACTGCAGTTGGGGAACTATTTCCATGAAGACCTTGTCCTGATTTTGATCTGTTAAAAACACTTTGTAAATTGGTTTAGGTGTGTGCTGTCAAGGCCCTTTAGTTTTTATTGTGTTAATATCAATAGTGAGTACGATTGTTATAGTTTAGAATTTAGTTATAATTTTATTTATTTATTTATTTATTTTGTTGGGTTATACTCTGAATTCTTATTTGTGGAATGGTTGTAATTTCATATATTTTATACTGGTCTGTGGCTGAAATAGGAAATGAGGATGAGGATGGTGGTGATGATACATATATAAGCGGAAAGGCATGGTATGAATTTAAAGTTGGAGTATGACTGATCAGAGGGTTTTTTTTGGTTTGGAATGTTAAACTTCATCAGATACCAGAATAGTGCAGCTGCCTTGCATTTTAGTGCTTTAGGACCAACATTGTTTACCCAAGTACTGTAATATTTCTGCCTTTCATTTCTATGATTCTCAAAAGCAATATGTTTTTCCTTTTTGTCCATCCCAAACCTCTAGGCTGCTCTACTGCATTCTGTGGAAAAATATCAGCAATCATGGTTAACATTACAGATTCGTTGTGCAGAGCCCAGTGGGGGGAAATGTTTGCTCGTTCCTGCCTTTTGTGCATTGGGCCATTTAGAATCTATGCCAGCAAAATTCCTGAACTCTCATATTTCATAGACTGCTTTGTGTCACACTTGGTTTGAATATGAATATTCTAGAAGACACACTTAACAATAAAAACATTTGCAGTGCCAACAGCTATGGTAGTGACAATAAGAACATTTAGATGTATATAAATTTTAGGGACTGCAATTGTCATGATGTAGTTTAAGGACTGGTGTATCTATAGCTCAGATTTAAGCAAACATGGTGCACAATTCCACTCTTCTGTGATATTAGGAAGGGTGTTCCATGAAAGTATCATTGGAATGGTGGCTTAATAAAGCAAAAAGTAAAGATTTAGTGTTGGATTCTAGAATTAATCAGTGTGTATCACTTTGTATTATGGACAATGATATGGATAACAACAGCAGCAGCAGCAGCTGTATTTTCACATCAGGGATGCACATTGACAAAATTTCCATCTGTCAATTACAAAAGGCCACACTGCTTATATCCGCACATATACTATGCCAATACATTATGACAGCCTAGGTTCTTGGGAAGAACTCCATGTGAATGAAGGCCAACGCCAGCTAAAAAACTGGCAGCTGTGATTTCATGTTGTTGTGTGTAATAATAGCTATATTTACAGATCAGGGATGGCCACATTGTTAGTTGGTGGAGCCAACCTCCCCTGTACTTTAATTTTAAGCAAAACCAACCAAACGAAAAGGCCCCCAAAACAAACAAACAAACAAACAAAAAAACCCAAGGATACGATATCTCAGGATAGTAGACTATTGGACATCTTCTATTCTTTCTTTTCCAATCAGGCTATCCTTGAAGAGTATCTGGAAGCTACAGCTGGTTCAGAATGTGGCTACCCGAGCAGGCTTTGGGTGCCCCAAGGATGGCACACGTAACACCTTTGCTGTGGGAGCTGCAATGGGTGCCAGTTTGCTTCTGGGTCCAATTCAAGGTGCTGGTTATCACCTTTAAAGCCCTACAAGGCTTGGGTCCAGGTTAGGGACGCCTCATCCTCATTACATTGACCTGTCCCACCCAGTCAGGCAGAGAGGGCATGCTATGGACCCTGCCATGAGAGATTGTTGATTGGCAGGGTCCAGGAAGAGGGCCTTCTCTGCCATGGCCCCTGCCCTGTGGAACACTCCTCCCTGAGAGGTGAGGCTGGGCCCCACTCTCCTGGCCTTCCAGAAAGGGGTAAAGACCTGGCTATGCCATCTCACTTGGGGTGGGAGGAGGGGTAATCAATTCTGGGGCTAGTTAGCACCCCAAAGAGACCCCCGTGAATTCATGAATTTAAATTAAGAACTTTTAATATCTCCATCTTGGATTTTATATTTTATATTTATATTTAAGAAGTACTGTTTTTATTCTATTTTAATCTGTATTTATTTTCAGTTTTATTGTAAACCACCCAGAGTCACTCTTCGAGTGAGATGGGCAGTGACAAAATTTGAAAGATAGATAGATAGATAGATAGATAGATAGATAGATAGATAAGTGGCTTTTACTTTTTATACACAGTGGTACTATTTGAACTTTAGTGGTGTTGAAGGTTACAATAGATGTGAATATTGCTATGTTTATTGCAAAGATTTAAAACAGCACACAAATGTGAAGTGCATTGAATGTCACACAAAAGACTCTGACACACACTCACACACACACACACACACACATCAAACTACCTAACTTTTATGACCCAACCATTAAAAGTGCTATTAAAATTTCACCCAACATATATAGTTTTTTCAAACTATATGAGTTGCAGTGGACCAAAGGATATAACTAACTCACATTGCTCCAGCATACATAAAAAATGCTTAGATAAGAGGCTGAACCATCAAGTGTCAGTTACTCTCAGCAACTTTTGGAGAGCAGAGATGAAGCCCTGGGGCCCCTGACTCATCAACACGAGTGCAAGCACAGATGTCTAATCACATCCATTTGAAAGAACTAAATTCACCTATGGATTCACCTGAGTAGCCTATATCCTTCAGGATGCCTGGGTCTAGAGCTATGCAGATTCATCTATATATTCAGTCTATGTTAGTTTCACAGACGTTCATATTTAGTCCATTCTGTTATCTTTAACTTCTGTTTAAACCATTAGAAAGTCCACTTTTATTGTACACTATTGTCCTTAACACATGCTTTAGACACCTAAACACAGATTCTATCCTTAATATACTCTTTTTGAGCAGAGAATAGATGCAAGGGGATTCTGGTCATTGCTGTCTGTTTAAAACCAACAAGGCTGAATACAAGGACCATCCATCTACAAGACAGACATCTCCAAATTCTAATCAAGGAGCCTAGCATTCTTCTAGACAGTGTTGCACAGTAGCATTGACTCAGATCTAGAAGACAGAAAAAAATAATCTTCATTGTGTCCCTGGAAGATTTCTAAGCTTTTCATCATCTTAGAAAAATGTCCACATACTTAAACACTCATAGTGTTAATGAGGTGTAAGCATGTTTAGTTGTCTTATAAAAAGGTATCTTTAATGATAATGAGATAATTATAACAAAATGCCTAGCCAGGATTAAAATCTCTGCTTAGTTTGTAGCATCAAAACTTATTCTGGGGAAAAAAACACATTTCAATGTGTGTGTGTGTTCTTACTCATTCGATACTTAAAAGAGAAGGAAGCAAACAAATGTGAAGTGTATTGGATGTGACACAAAAGACTGTAACAGCTCTTAAGCTGATCAAATGTAGCAATACATATTTTTAACAATTTCTGAATTTTGAGTTTTAACTTCAGTAAATCATTATGGTCTATTTAACAAATGCAATTGGATCACGTTGTTCTGTGAAATGGAGCTGTGACATTGTTGACTTGTTGATGCAAGTAACAACTGTGGTGTTGCGTCTACACATTGGTCAGTTCCTGAAATGTTAATAAATTCTCAATCTGGCAGATATTTCTAAATATCCTTATTGGAGGGTCAACAGGGTTTTGTTTTGATTTTCCTCCCTCTCTCTTTGAACAGACACAATGGAATGCCTGTGATGTCTCCAAATCTCAGTATAAGCAAAATATGATCATGGGTGTATTTTGATCACTTTCTTAAATGTCTTAATGTTTCAGAGAAAGGAATCATTCATTTTAAACCCTGAATATGAGTATAACAGAAGTAAAAGACTACCCTGTTTTTCCGTACCTCTCTTTCTCTGTATGTGTGTGTGTAGTAGACATACACAGAGACGCATATATATATTACACAGGAAAACATGGCATTCAGGAAAATGAAATGAAATGAGCCAGAAAGTTCTCACATTTTCCTGGCATCTGTGGAGTGGTGCCATATGAGAACCATATGACTGCTGGCAGATTGGCATGTCAGCTCAAGCATGTACAACTTGACCTTACTGAGCTCTGTGTTTGTCAGTTTATAACAAGAACATTGATACAATTTTATCTGCAGGCTTTCTGCATAAGGACTATTTTATCCCATTCCTTCATAGAAGCTAGAACCTCTATTTCAGAAGTATAGAACCATATCACTTTGATAATATCAGGAATGACTGAAGGCAACAGTATAAAATGTCTCTAGGTAGCGAATGTGTATTTTCTTCAGTAAGCTTAATTTTGGAGTTTGATTAGAAATATCTTCAGGCTGAAATTCACTGCTAGATGAAATGAAAAGATTTAGGATGAGAAGAATGCAATAAGATAATGTAAAATATTTTAAACAATTAAAACTTTCATTTTTTTCATTATGCACATTTTTGTAATAATTCCCATAACTGATTAGAACTATTGTCAGTCATTTTCATAATGATTTGGAACTATTTCTTTTTTGATACTATTTTTTCTTATTTATCACTACTCCTTTGGAGACCGCTTCAGTCTTCTGCTGCCCATAATGTTGATGCTTTCTGTCTAAGCTATGGGGGTTGTTTGGGTTTTCTTAATCCTTCAAGACAATAAAACCAAAGATATCTTATTTCAAAGGAAATTAGAAAAGTTGTATGAATTTGCTCATTGTTCGTAGTAGGAAATTTGGCTACTCTTTTTCTGCTTGTAAGCTCTGGATCTTCCATTCCAACTGACATTATGTTTTTCATCCCTCTTCACTTTTCAGCCTCTGAAAGTTTAAAGCAGCTGAGTTTCAAAATATATTCCTCTTTTACAGACAATTTTAAAAGCAGATAAATGTAACCTCCCAGCTATTCCTCTGTTCCCTGCTTCCTGTAACCTACTTTCTCTAACCCAGAGCTTTCAGGGAGATGTCTCCCAGAACAATCAATCATGAGACAAAATAGAGCTATTCCATCTTTTCTTCCTGAGAAAAAAATGGAAAGGAGCAGAGGAAGCCATGAGAAGATTATATCATATCATACATTCTGTGAATGTAGCAGAGTGATTTATCTTGAAGCCCCGCTACACAAACTGTCCATGCAGGCCTCCAGTTTTAACTATTGAATAGAATTCATTTGATTATTTTTCATTCATTAGAAAAAATTGTGCCGCCTCTGCAGAATTGCATGAGGACTAACAAATATTTTAACATTTGATGACTCACAGTTGCACATTTGAACTGACTGCATTGGAAAACATGCCCAGAATTAGTGTTGTGAAGTGGTTAGAAGGCAGGTAGGGAACCTGTGACCCGTGAGAACTCTCCACTTGGCCCAGGGGACCTCTCCATGTGGACTTTTAGCCCTTTCTGATTCACTGACACACTGTCTTCATTATGCTGTCCCCCCGATCAAAAAAACAACAACCGTATTTAAAAACTTTCATTGCTGCTTAAGGAAACTTAAGGTCGAGTCATTCCCATCAAACATGAATTTTTGAACAACTCTTGCCTCAGGAGAGAACTAATTTCCCAATCAAAAGGTCTCCCTGTGGCTGGTGTATGAACCTGTATATATGTGCATACATGAATGTGACAATGTGTGTATGAGATGGACAGAGAAAAAAACGTTTGGATATGTCTGAATGTGTTTTTAACGCTCTTGAAAATGAAATGCCTATGTAATGCACTAAGCTGCTGTTACTGGAAATTTTAGTGCTAAGCCATCATCATTTTATGTTACACCTGCTGATAATAAACTCATTCTCTGAGCGTGGGTCTTCCGGGAGCAAAAATTGCACCACACATTAACAAGAGGGAGGTGCTATCACACAGGGGAAGTGGTGAATCTGAATGGCAGAAATCCAGAGAGTTTTAGGGGAAAAGGGAGGGATTAAGCAGGCTTTTTAATACGGATTGAAGAAAGGGGAAGACTAGAAAATGAAGGAGAAATTATGAAATAAGTGTTCCAGAAAAGTGATTGGCATGACTGGGTGGAATCCTGATGGTGCAAGTCCCACTTATGAAGAATATAATTCACTGTTTTGCTAGCTTTTACAAAAAACTGCTAGTTTAAAATTAAATATCAGGTTGGGAGGGAGGAATCTTTATACTTTGATGATTTAATCTATGTTTTGGTCTGCAGCAAAGAAACAAATGAGACAGTGATACCAGAGGGAATAATCAATCCATATTTGGCTTAGGTCCACTAAGAACAGAGTGCTTTTTATTACTTGTTTGTTTTAGCAAGTGAGAATTGGAAAGCAAGCCTTAAATCGTGCTAAACCCAAACATTTTAATTATTGTGTCTGCAAGTTCCTTGCAGCAGAATTTGTGTGGAATTTCAGTAAAATCACAGTTCAAAGTCTATCGAGCGGAGCAAGAATTCATAATCAGATCTCACAATTACCTTGTACATGTGAACATTTCCTTCTAAGAAGCCCTAGAAAAGAGACAGTGGAGAAATGCCATACTTAAATCTTACACCATTTCTTTCTTGATGATTGTGAACTGTAGGTTAAAACATAAACTGCAATCCTATGCATCATCATCTGATAGGGCTAGTTGAATTCAGTGGGGCTTATTTCTCAATAAACATGCATAGAATTAGGGACTTACTATACCGTCCTCATCACTCTTCCCTGGAAATAATGTCCACTGAATTCAATGGGACCTAATTCTACATGAGCAGGGCTGCAGTGTAAGAATTTCTCTGGATGATTGAGTTCAGTAACAGACCTTGACTGAATGGTTGATGTTTTAAAATGATTGGCTGGGTATTTGTTCATTTCTATAAAAATCAACTCTAAAAGATAGAGTTTCACTGATATTCCAAAGAAGCCACAGAAAGACTTGGAAGAAATCATTCAAATGACAAAGAAACCATATTGCAATATGTAGATCAATTGGAGAGAGAACAGATTTCTATCTTGAAATGAAATATGGGCCTGGGGGACACCCCCCCTTTCCCAAACACACTATGACAGATTACAAGGTTTGCAGCTGGAGTTAATCCAGATTTCTGTTTAATTAAATAGTAGCAATCATTCTGCCATATTATATCAGAATGCACAAAGGTGAGATGAAGGTGATAGGCAACATATGTGTGCTCACCTCCTTATTTTCATTAGAAAACATGAACATTTAGTTTTAAAATGGAAAGATTGTGTGTTCTATGTATATTTCCAGTTTGCTACTGTATATCCTGAATGTTTAGGACAGCAACAGGACTTTCTCAGGGTACAAATGTAACTGACATAATCATTATTTAACAGGCCTATTCTCATTCCCATGGAGGCTATTGGATTGCCACCAGAGAAAGAGGATATGCACCAAGGGAATAGCCACCAGAAAGAGGTCAGAGATTAAAATTTACAGTGCTAATTTATATCAATAGATACACATTCAGAAATGCATGCCATCTCTTAAACAGAGGTACAATATATCTCACCATCATGGGAAAATTATAGCTGCATGAGCTATGACTGTTAGTCTCATATCATGATGCTAAATGTTACTGATGAATTAATTCTTTCCTTCCTTACAGTTCTTATTTTGGGATATGACAACTTTTCAAAGAAAGGATTATTCTCTATAAAGTGAATCAGGATCTCATTGAGCTCTGTAGTGTTTACTTTAAGCTAAGTAAAGTTACGCCAGAGTGTAATGGACTAAAACCATTTTCTTATTTAATATTAAGAGAATAAAGGTAATAGCTTTCAGCACCACTGAAAAGACCCTGGTGTTTAATGCTTGGTAGGACATCCTGTGTGATTGCTCTAAAATATTTTAAAATTTGCTTTTACTAACAACTCACAGCACACATTTTCATTTTTATATGCTTTATTTGTTTCCTTGTATCCATTTACCAATCTTAAGGCTTATATCAATGTTTCTCGACCTCAGCCCTATGCTGGCTAGGGAATTCTGGGAATTGAAGTCCATCCCTCTTACAGAGGCTGAGGTTGAGAAACACTGGCTTACATGATACAAGTTTTTATGTGAATCTGAATGCAGGCAAAACAGATTTGTTTCTCTTCAGTTTCAAGATTTTGCTTCTCTCTGCCATGACAAAGCCTGAAAATTACAAAAAGCAAAAGTAGCCCCATTTTAATGAGATTTTAAATGACTGACTGATTTTAAATTCTTAGTATGAAGTAAAAAGCCAGCAAGCCTAGGGTACAGCATGCAACTCCCCTCCCCACCTCCAAGTTCTTTCCTGTTTTTTTGAAACTTTATTAACATTTCAAAATACAGTTGAAATACAAGTACAGAAAAGCTTGAATAAAAAACTAAAAGAAAAACCAAAAACCAAAAAGTGCAAGAATAGTAAGAATAGATCTTTGATTGGATTTTAAGCATATTCTATATATAGTTGAATGAAATATATTTCTTACGTGTCCTGCCTATCTCTAAAGTGACAGCTCTTTTAAAATCAAATAATTCATTAGTCACTTCTGCCTGCCATTTCATACTTGTGTGTGTAAACCACATACCTTTGAAAAGGCTATCAGAGGTCATCCAACCAGCTAAGAGTTGAAAGATTAAATAACATATCTTCACAAGATTCTGCTGGGCACTTTGTCATTTTAATAACACTTTCATTCCAGAAACTTTCAGTAGCTAGAGTCATGATGCTTAATTGCTCTCATTTATCTCTCTAATAAATGATGTCATTGACTTACTATGGTTGTAAAGAGACAATTGGCAAGCCAATATGTAAATCTGCTACATTTAACCATGGAAACCAACAGTGAATGCAGAACCCTATGTAAAAGAGCAAGTGTTTTTAAATAGGAGCAAAGCTGTTTTCGACTAAATCATCCAAGTTCGTATAAAAAAAAATCCATGCACTTCACACATTGTCCAAGTATCTGTTACGAAAAGAAGAACAGAGCGAAGTAGGTGCAGTCATGTGGATGACTTTTTGAGAGGGGAAGTGCTATGTTGGGAAGGGTTGATGGTGTCCTTCGTGGAATATGATGCACATTTCAATAGACAACCGTTTTTCAAAGACTAGCTCTGCAAACTAAGTCAGTTCAAAATTCAAGTCCTTTCCTATTTGATATCATAAAAGTGAATCACAGACTAATGACTAGGTTCAGAGGAGTTCTTAGCATGACCCTCTCTCTCTGGCGAGCTGCCCAGTATTGGTGGAGTTCCCATGATAGTCTGTAGGCTCCCTGATTTCTCTTTATTTATTTCTGGTTTCATTGGTGAATACTCAATTTAACTGAAGTAAATTGAGGCTGTAATGGCAGCAGCAAGGTATGTGTTGTTCTAAAGCATTGTTTACAGCTACAAAGATGGTTGAAAAAGGAACCTAGTATAGTGGCATCAGCAATTATATGGCATTGGCTTTTTGTAGGAGAATTTTATAGAGCTTTCTTACCATATATCTGTCAAATGCCCTGGGACAGCCTCAGTTGAGCGAACAGCATTCCAGAGCAAACATATGCCCAAGGTAATACTTCATTTTGTCCAGCATGTAGAGTCTGTCTTGGAAAGGGAAGAGGATAAGGGGAAAGAGGGAGGAGATATGCATGAAATATAATTGGCTGAATGATACACTCCCCTGCACATACTGCAATATGAATATCATGTAAGGAACTCTCTTGTCACATGACTTGGGTTATAAGTGGGAGAGGAGGTAGGACGCCAAGATGATACATTAAGGAAAGTGCAGGTCACGAGGCAGCCAAAGGTTGGTGTGGTGCGATCAAAGTTTGAGTGGTTGTTTGATAAGCAGAAAAACTTTTTGAGAGGGGCTGATAGTCAATGAAGCCAATGAGACCATTTACTTTGATTACTATTTATCTTAACCATACTGTATGTGTGTACATGTAAGTATTCCAGGACTGCTTAGAGGTTGAATTTAAGGGTCTTGCTATCCACTATTTTATTTTCAAAAACATAATTCCATTATTCTGAAGTGGAAATCCAATAAAAACCTTGGGAAATTGCATTGACTTTCTCAAATTTTGCAGAGGACAAGAGATTTACAAAGCCATCCACAAAAAGAAACATCTATATCTTTCATGCAACATTTTTTGTGACTTCAAATATCCCATGACAGGGTTCATAAAGCAAAAAGGAACAGGGATACAGTGGGCATAGGACAAATGCAGAAAGCCAGAAAGTTAACAATTTTCCCAAGCACCAATAAGGTGTTGATCCAATCTACATAACCCAGCACTGGACAGAGTAAACACAGAACACTTTTCCAGGTTGTTCATTGGTTTATTTGCTATAGCATAATTGGGTATTTGGTGTGACAGTGTCAATGAATTGGGAGGCAGAATATTTCCAGAAACTGAAGTAACAAAAGAACATGGACATGGAGGCACAAAAGTCAGACAACTTATTCACTGCACTAGAAAAAAGAGCATAGGTGCTATTCCAAACAGTGAACATAAAGTTGTGGTGGCTTAAAACAATATTTTTCAGTAAGTACAGATGGCAGTTCTGACAAGGAGGAGAAGTTATTCCTGGTAATGTGTCAACTTAGAAGATTTCAGTTCAAACGTATGTTCTAGATATGCTAACAGTAAAGTACAGATTCTGAGAAATTGCAATGCCTTTGAAAAATGTTTCTGTGATTCAGGACTCTGTTTAGAGAACTGCTTGGCTTTTGCCTCAAATGCTATTGTAATGTTTGGCAAGTACAAATGAGTTTTGAACCTTCTACAGAAGAAAGGAAGTGGTACTGATTGTATGTACTATTCAGCACATTAAACAGTTAAATATGTGGCGAAGTCTCTTTCTTTTGATCTCCATTCTTTTCTAGTGAGTTTATTTTGAAACAAGTGTCAAAGAAAAAGAACTTGAAAGTTCCCACTTTACGGCTGGATGGTTAACTATGTCTCACCCTGGAACAGGACCTAAATGTTTGAGAAGGGTTTAAATGAGTTTAAATGCTATTTTATATTTTGTTAGGATATAAAAGAGACTCAGCTAGCTCTCACTCATTTCTTGGTTTGGGCTTAGAGCTAAGACTGTTTTAGCCCAAGCTATTACTGTTGACTATCTCTTAGAAATAGGAAAATAGAAAGAGTGCTCTTGGGTGGAAAAGCAATTTTTTGGGGGTGTGATGTACAATATATGGTCCTTTGAAATTACCATGTATCCATTTTGTATTCTGATAGCTAGTGTAGTATGTTACCATTTGCCCCCAGAGGTGCTAAGACTCTAAAGCTTGGGATGCAAACTCTGCACTTATAACTCCATTACCTCTGCCCAACTTCAGTAAGACAAATGGACACAGGTAAAGTTTAAACATCTTTATTTATGTAAAATTATACTAATTCAGGTTTCAATTGAAGAGAAAATTTGTAGCTCAGGGTTGAGCTGTGGAGTCCTTGGTGCTCTCTGAGCCTTGTTGTTTTCTTGCAGACGTTTCATTGCCAGACAAGGCAATATCTTCAGTGAGAAAAGGGAGTGGGACTTGCTGTCTGTTTATATACCGTGGTTTGTCCTGCTTGTGTTAGTGGAGGTGTTGTTCTCTCCTTAGGGGTTCCTTGATTGGGCTGTTGTTTGCTGCTTGGTTGATTGACTGAGTTAATAGTTCCTTGATTAAGGTATAATGTATTGTTTGATTGTTCATCTGGTGTTAATCCTGGTGTTGATTTTTGCATATCTAGGTGTTGATTGCTGGCGGAGGTGTTCTGGTCCTTTGGCTTTTCTATTGTCTCTTTTGAATGGTATGTAAATGTTGTTTACCTCTATGTGTCTGTTGATGACTGCTTTGTCTGAGTGCCAAGCTTCCAGGAATTCTCTAGCATTTGGCTTAGTTTAGGATGCTTACAGTTTCCCAGTTGAAAGTATGGTTGAGTCTGTCCATGTGTTATGAGATGAAGGAGTTCTCATTGTGTCTTCTGACTGCTAGTTGGTGTTTGTGGATGAGCTCTGCTAGTCTTCTGCTTGTCTGTCCTACATAGTGGCTGCTACAGTCCTTACACTGTATGTTGTAGATAGCTCCTGTTTTTTCTTCTTAGGCTACTGGGTCTTTTGGGTTACTTAAGATGTTTTGAAGAGTTTTGGTTGGTTTGTGTGCTACGATGATGCTGTGTGGTTGTAACAGTCTGTTGGTAGTTTCTGAGATGTTTCTGATGTATGGTGGTGTTATCCTTTCCATAGCTTCTGTTGGTTGTGTTGTAATGGGTTGAGTGGTCAGGCACTTTTTGATAAAGTTGAGTGGGCATCCATTTTGCTGGAAGATGCTGTATAGATGATCTGTCACATGGACAGACTCAACCATACTTTCAACTGGGAAACTGAGCATCCTAAACCAAGCCAAATCCAAACATGCTAGAGGATTCCTGGAAACCTGGCACTCAGACAAAGCAGCCATCAACAGACACATAGAGGTAAACAACATTTACGTACAATTCAGAAGAGACAATAGAAAAGCCAAAAGACCAGAACACCTCCTCGCCAGCAATCAACACCCAGATATACAAAAATCAACACCAGGATTAACACCAGATGAACAATCAAACAATACATTATATCTTAATCAAGGAACTATTAACTCAGTCAATCAACCAAGCAGCAAACAACAGCCCAATCAAGGAACCCCTAAGGAGAGAACACCACCAATCGAAGCAAATATGTGTAGCTCAGGGTTGCCAGACTAGGCAACACCTTCAGTGCAAAAAGGGAGTGGGCCTTGCTCTCAGTTTATATACTGTGGCTTGCCCTGCTTGTGTTGGTAGGGGTGTTGTTCTCTCCTTGGGAGTTCTTTGATTGGGCTGTTGTTTGCTGCTACAAAATGGATACCCGCTCAACTTTATCAAAAAGTGCCTCACCACCCAACCCACTACAACCCAACCAATGGAAACTATGAAAAGGATAACATTGCCATACATCAGAAACATCTCAGAAACCACCAACAGACTGTTACAACCACATGGCATCACCGTAGCACATAAACCAACTAAAACTCTTCAAAACATATTAAGCAAGCCAAAAGACCCAATAGCCTAAGAAGAAAAAACAGGAGTTATTTACAACAAACACTGTAACAGCCACTATGTAGGACAGACAGGCAGAAGACTAGCAGAGCGCATCCACAAACACCAACTAGCAATCAGAAGACATGATGAGAACTCCTTAATCTCACAACACATGGACAGACTCAACCATAGTTTCAACTGTGAGCATCCTAAACTAAACCAAATACTAGAGAGTTCCTGGAAACTTGGCACTCAGAAAAAGCAGCCATCAACGGACACATAGAGGTAAACAACATTTACATACCATTCAAAAGAGACAATAGAAAAGCCAAAAGACCAGTACACTCCCTTGCCAGCAATCAACACCCAGATATGCAAAAATCAACACTAGGATTAACACCAGATGAAACATCAAAAAGCACAATACACCCTAATAAAGGAACTATTAACTCAGTCAATCAACCAAGCAGCAAACACCAGCCCAATCAAAGAACTCCCAAGGAGAGAACGACACCCCTACCAACACAAGCAGGGCAAGCCACAGTATATAAACTGAGAACAAGACCCACTCCCTCTTTGCACTGAAGATGTTGCCTAGTCTGGCAATGAAACGTCTGCAAGAAAACAACAAGGCTCAGAGAGCACCAAGGACTCCACAGAGAACAACACCTCCATAATTCAGGTCTGCAGGTTATTCTAGTAGAAATGCAGATTTTTCTGGGCACATAAAGCAGTAAATGGTGATTTTATCTGTACATCTAAGGTACAACTATAGAATTCATCCTTTTATCAGCTGTGTCCTAGAAGCAATGAATCCATAAGGATCTGTTTCCAAGTCATCTTGAACTTCTAAAATCATCCATTTGCTCAAATCTTCTGTATAGATAAGGAGCTATGATACCCAAACCTTCCTATTTGGATTCATATGGAGTAGTACACAATGTTGGTGATGAGTGGACTTCTAAGGGAGTTCAAGATTTTTTGTGTGTGTGGTTTGTTTTTTTATTTTGTGTCTGAATTCTGGAACAGAAGATATAGATAATGGCTTTTTAACAATTAGTATTGTTAAAGTGAAGCCTGCTCCTTTCTCCTTAACTGGACCCAAAAGAGCCACCACTAAAAAGAGCATTTTGCAGGTTCAAAGAAGGCAGGAGCTTCTTCTCAGCAACAAACTGCTTCAAGGATGCATCAGTCAGCAGCCTGGAATCTCATTCATGTTCCCATATGCTGCCTATGGCATAATCCTGATTCTTGAAATATTGTCTTTAACCTTAGTGCTTTAGAGTTAAAGAATTTCATAAACTGAATCAAGTATGCCATTGAAGTCCCTTGCACAGTAGGAAACATGGTAACTTTGAAAAAAGCAACCACTATAGTCAAAGGCTGTGGCGGTGCGGTTGATGACAGCAAAGCCATCCCCAAACGAATTACCTACTTCCTTTTCACCCTGTTGTGTTCTCACTGTATGCTATATACCTCAACCATTATATAGAGTGTGTGGAGTACCTTTTCTGTGTCTGGTTTATTTTTCTCCAAATACTGTATATGAAATGGTACTGAGCCATGCAGATGCCAGTGGAACATACTGGAATGGGCCAATACATCGAATTTCAGTTTTCTCAGCAATGTCCCCTTCTATGCCTGTGACAAACTTATGTTGTGTCATTTTCATCACTTGCTCCCTAAAACAATTACAAGCCTCCTCAGGATCTCTACATCTTGTTGCACAAATAAGCCAAGGCCCTTTTCAGTTTAAACACCACACATACATTAGCAGCATACCACTTCAGATAATCCTCTCATCGGGCATCATGATTTCAGGACTGGCCTTTGTGTTGAACAAATGGGGGAAGTACCTCTTGCTGCCCTGATAGCCTATAGCCTTAATTTACTTAATTTAAGGGGCAAAAAACAGAGACTGTCAATAAACCAAATCTTAAAATGTGGTATAATACACAGCAGTTTACTACCCTGACTTAAAAGTTCATCTTGGACCTTCTCACAGATCACCTGTTTCAGAATTAGGTATCTATCATATCCCTTGAAGTTGTGAACAATGAAAGTGCGTCCCACAAACCCTGGATTTATATTTTCTTTCACCAACTGAGCCAGGCACCAAACCCTGTAACATTCCCAGCTCATCACACCATAGTCACCCTCTTTTTCCAGCATATGCATAGCACAAACATAATTTAGCATATTTCCTGACAACATTCAAAATTATAAACAGTGTAAATCTTATGCCTACTTCTGGTTGAAGCAATGGATTCTGAAAATATAAATGCTCTTCCACGCTTTCAACCTTTACATGGCACTGACCAAACCTTTACTTTTTTTTTTTTTTGGTGTGGTGGCTAAAAACAAAGGCTACGTATGTGTCACACATATTCTACATGTGTGTCACTACATATGTGTCACACATTTTATTTTCCTTTGCCAATTATGTGCGTTTTTGGAGGTACGACTTAGAATGCAATTACCACATTTTGTCCACTCCATATCCACTTCATGACACTCTTGCTTTAGATATGTTCAACAGTGGTATTGGCAGCTATGAGTAAATTTATGGTGCTGGGGTGTGTGACAGAATTAACAGAAATATTATTCTCCCAGGAAGTCCTTGATGTTTTTGATCCTGTAGTAATAATTGTTGCATAACAATAAAAACAACAGTTTTTCTTGTTTAGGCCTACCTATGACAAAACCCCCCCCCCATTCTATTGCCTATAAAACAAAACTTTGATGGTTGCACCAAGCTATTGTTCAAAGACATGTATCATGAAAAGTCAACCATGTTTTCTGTGGAAATACCCAGTCAATACTGAAAATCTCACTTGTAGTAATGATTCCTTACTACATACTACCGACTATCTAACAAATACAGCAGACAATGTTGAAATTCATTCCCTACACTGAAATTAATCACATGGTAATTGTTTTTCCTCTAGGGCTTGGCTGAACAGCACAGTGTATAACTTCCTAAGTCTTTCCTCCTCTCTGTTCTTAACAATGGTGACCACAAACTGTAACTCACCACTCCACAACACATTTCTGTAACATGCTTTCAGCATGGCACAGGAACTCATCAGCATTTAAATCACTCCATAATTCCTAACAGAAAAGAGAGGGTGATTCAATCCATCCGCATCCATCCTGTACAAAATGGTTTGCATCAATGTCCCTTGAAGAGATTCTGTATCTCATTAGGAATGACATCTATGGCATGGGTGAATGAATGGATACTTCAAGGTTTACAAATCTATACTGTGGTAGTATTTCACTGCACTGTAATTCCTGATAGGTCTCTTCTATGTCTGAATCCTTCCAAGTACCTCCACCAGAACATGTGTGTCTATTGAGTTTGGGCCCTCTGATTTTTGCATGGAGTTTTTAATGTCTTCAACAGGATGGCTTCTGGCATAGACTCATCTGTGCTGCTTGTGTTGCCTCAGGAATCCTCAGGAAATCCTCCAACTTGCATTTTTGCATGATGGCTCTGGATAAAATAGTAGAAACAAACAGAACTTCAGGAAAATCACAGCAATGCATTTATATATTCATTCCTTTAACCTGCTTGCAGTTTGATAAAATGCTGCAGATAGTTTTTCCTTCTAATCTTGTGCTGTGTAGGATATAGAAGGCTGGGAATCCTCCATAATGTATTAGTGCCATTATGCACTGGTAGGCATTGGCAAAGCCACAAAGATTTGCTCATCCAGCCATTAAAAAAAAAAGTGACACAGCATAGGTCAGAGTTGCTGCAGAAATGCTTGAAAGATGCTTGAAATTCTGCTGATATTTATTTCTGTGAAAATTGTTTATCTTAGGTGGTTAGACATTGTTGAGACTGATATTTAATTTTATTAAAGCAAAAAGTTCACAAACACTATTTTGCTTTTTACAAGGTTACTTAAAAATACAGTAATACAATCTATTTACACTAGTTCTTCCATTCTCAAAAGAATTCTTATTTGTGAAATGGTATAAATGGTTGGATAAGGCAGAAAACCTCACATGGTGACAGTCATGTATGCTCCTGCCATTATACCTCATGTTAATGTCACAAATTAATCTCATAAGGCCTAAATTCTTAACACCTTTGCAAAATCAATGAGACCCAGGAAGACTTATTGGGATAATACTGATCTGACTAAACTGTATCTTTCTGTTTTATCAACTGACAGAGTTACACAGGATTTTTTTGTTGTTTATTCGTTTAGTCGCTTCCGACTCTTCGTGACTTCATGGACCAGCCCACGCCAGAGCTTCCTGTCGGTCGTCAACACCCCCAGCTCCCCCAGGGACGAGTCCGTCACCTCACTCACATGCATTTTTTAATAATATAATATTCAGTGGAGGAATGTTAACATTTTCTTGCAGCTGACAGGAATAATAGTTTGATCTATCAGCATCTTCAGACTAAAAGGCAGTTCAGCTCAATGTTTGACATTACTGAGTGTGGATTAGTGTCCTTAGTGCAATGTATGCAAATGGCCAGTTCAGCCAAAGTGTTCTGTGTGAAATACAATTCGTCCAGCTTAGTGGAAATATTTATAATGATCCAAGAGTCTCAGTTCTGGAAAGTCTACAGCAAAATGTTTTAATGAGCTCTGCTTAGTGTAGCATCAACTTGTTTTTTTTGCTAACATTGACAACCCATCAGGCAATGATGAAGGATTTTTATGATAGACCTTTGGAATCTGTCATGCTAACATTTTGAGACCTCACCATTTCTAAAAATAACACAAAATATAATTAAGGTGATGGCTTTAGAAGAAACTAAAATACTATTTTTCTTCATCTTTATCTTTACCATTTGCTTGTGGCTGAATTTACAGTGACAAGGTGGTGTAAAACCATCCTGTGCATTTTCTTCAAAGGGGCTGCACAGTTCAGAAGTGCAGAGTCATCTTCTTCTAGCTTTTTTCTTTGGCGGCTTAGGGGTTAATTTTTACACAAGCAAATCAGTTTCCACGCTGCTTGAAAAAAGGCCCTGCTTCTGCCCAGATATGGCAGAATATGTATCCATATGCCCCCTTAACTGATAGATGTATATCCTTGCATAGCATGCTCTGCACATGCCTAGATTAACCAACCTTCCTTTGCAAGATATTCTTAGTGTATGCCCAGAGTGATACATTTGTATGCGCTTTGTGCATGTGCAGAATCCTGGCCCTGAACAGAGACATGTCCAGACACATAACAAACATCCTCTTCCAGGATGTGCTTTGTGCACATCTGCAATCATTGTGAGGGTATGTCTTTGCTCAGTTGCAGACCTGTAGTTAAACCTTTGCACATGGGAATTTAAAGGTTTTTTCTAGCTTCTATTTTTTTCCAAAATAAGAGAAAGGCTCAAAATGGAGTAAGTTGCTATGTTCATTTTTTAAATTCTTGCTGAGGGATTGGAGTATGTGTTTGTGTGTGGTGTGCATGCGTATTTCCAATTAAACTTTGCAAAAGTATGTGTCTTTAACTTTCAGAAAAAGCAAACATGCAGCCTGTAGCTTAAAACATTTTTTTCCTGTATTTCAGGTGCTGATTTTAGAAACTAAATAAAAATTCATTGGGGCTTAAATCAGGATTTGCTTCAAAATGCAGGTTACAGCAAATCCTAGGTTATCAGAGGTCAGTGCAATCTAGTGGAGGGTTAAGTTTGGGGCTGGCAAGCAGCCTTTCTGGATGAGATTAGGTAACATGTGATAGCCAGTACAGGCCATGACTGGATGATGTCTCCACCATGTGTGTTTGGATTGTTTACTTTGATGACATCAGTGATTAAAATTACTGATAAGCTTCCATTATAAATTAGTATGCATTGTCACTACTTTGATCATACTGTATGGAAGTTACTATGAGACCCCCCCTTGACTGAAAAGCAGTACAATAATTAAAAAAAATTAGATTCACTATTAGTTGCTGCATTTTGAAACTGGCAGTTAATTGCATTGTCCGGCTATCACTATGGTGATATATCACTAATGAAGAAGATACACTTTATATTGTCATAATTATGTCTGGGTAACATTATAAATTACTAGTGTGGAAATGATCACTAAAGCTTCACACTTTATTTATGAAAGTACACAGTTTTGTGCTTCAAATGAATAATCCCACAAATTTTTAATAAAATAATAGTCCATTGATAAGAAAAGCCTTATTAAACAGCTTAAACTTTTGTTGAGAATTTTTGTGCTAAATGAAAATCTGTTGAAACTATATCACACTTACAAATCCATGATTACTCTGCCTATATAAAAAATGGAAGTATTGTAAGCATTAACAAAAATTAAAATGTTGAATTGCAGAATTTCATGTTCCTTTAAGGATGCAAATTTAGCATAGATACCTTTCCATTTTACTTATTTATTTTTAGGTATAGAAACTGGAATAACTTAGGGGATATAAAATTACATTGCCTTTCCAGGTAGTATATATAAAAAATTATTTATACTGACTATGAATGGGCACAAATAAAATAGTTCTTCTTTAGTTACATAATATGTAACTAAACCAATTTGAGACAGTATTTTGATTTTCACAGCATTAACTTCTGTTAATTTAAAGTGACTTAGCTGAATTAGTGAGGAGGCAGTAAGACTGTGATGGAGGGCCATATTTTTCATAGAAGGCCCCATATAAGCTGTCTTCATTACCTAGATTTCCAAAATGAATTTTGAAAAGTGGCTGTTTATCTCAAGGACAGTAGACTTTAAAATGGTGACTAAACTGGGTGTTTCATGGTTGGAATATTCCAACCTTGAATATTTCTAATTATAGAAATAATAGAGGCACTTTCATTGTGAAAATTATTTCAGATTCCTCTTTGCTCCATTAATTCAAGTTGTTATTTCATCTGTTATTGGAAAATACAACATAGAATTTGTTACCTTACGGCTTTTATTACATCCTGCCACTGATAAATATATCTCTACTGCTAAGTTGGTCAATAGTCCATCAGTTGGTAAATAGGACATAAAAGATGTAATCTTCTATGTACATATATCAGGCAGACTCAAATGCAAAGTATTATTCTTACTAATTCAGCTGTTTTTCCTTTCCTATTTTAAGGTCCCTCCAGATGATTGTTGCTATATTCTCAGCAAGTGGGTACTATTCAGGAATGTGCTACTGTGGTTCTGCTGTAAACACATTAATTCTGCAGAGAAATCCATTGGTTAGACTTTGAAAGGGTTGAGACACACACACATGGACAAAAACTGTAAAACATGTAAGTAATGAAGAAACATTTGCTCACTTTCAAAGAACAGTCCAATTTGAAATGTGATCATCACACAAGAATATTTCAGTGCAAGACACAACATAAGATCAAGGGTTGTTTCATTATATTCAACTGTCCAGTGTACAGTTCAGTTTTTAAAATAACATTAAAATAAGACAGCTTTGTTTAATGTAGTGTTCTTCAGAAATGTTGCTCTACAATCCTCATAAACTTTATCCAGGTTTAGAAATGCTGTTTTGTACATGTTTAGTTTACTTTGCCTATCACTTATAGGTCAAGGAGAGATATAGAATAACCGTATTAGATGGTATGGCTATGCTGCACTTTGTATTTAAAGGGTAAAAGATTCTTTCAAGTGTGTGTGGGCTCTCACTTAACATCAGGCTACAACTTCTTAAAGCAAATGCATTTTCTTTTGACATTCCCCTGTAAATGCTAAGGACAGCCAAGCAATCCTAGGAAAAGACACAGCTATTTTAATGAGATGCAGAGTCATACACTTCAAAGCACCTGTTTGCCTTCACATCTAAACTGGCAAGACTAAGTCAATATTGCTATTTTCATGCTGCAAGTGAGGGGACATGGGGAACCTGCATAGACTACAATTTTGTCAAAGGCTAAAGGGAGTAAATATTCTTCTACTGGGTATTATGTAGGGGCATCAGGGCTAACATCAAGAATGGAGACATATATTCTCTCCCCTATTTCTGATACTCATTACTCTTTCTTACAAGTAGTGGGCTATGGGGGGAATCAGATATCTCTAACTTGAAGTATAAACTAAATTTATAGAGAGGAATTTTGAAATTAGATCAAATGCTCTCTGTGGTCTTAAAGCTGCAGGGGCCTCATTCCTGGCTAAGAGTAACAAGTGAGTTTATTGCTGAATTGAAGCTATTGTCAGGGGCCTAAAAGTTCACACTTCATCCTCAACAGTGATGCTGATATTAAAATTAAAAATGCTAATTGTTGCTTATAAATGCTTATATCACTTGGCCTCTTCAGAATCACTTCCAATGCATGCAATCAGAATAGAGATGCTAAGGATCCCCTCCCTCCCCCCAACACACACATGACATGAGATCTTGCAGGGAAGACTAAAAAATTATTTTTCTATGAGTGCCCCATCACTATTAAAAAAAAAAAAACCCTTTCCCAGAGACCCAGATGGTACTCTCTTTGATAGCTTTGAGGTAGATAGTTAAAACAGAATTTTTCCATAAAGTGTTAAATCTATAATATCACTGGGAGTAGTTGCTAAGGAGGGCTATTATTGTGGTTTTGATGGGATTATGTTTTATATTTAAATTTTATATTTTATATTTCTGGTTTTATTGATGTATGCTTTATGGAATTATGAAACTACCAGGAGTCTGCACTGAGTCATTAGTATACAAATATTGTAATAAATAGATGCCAAGAATTTAAAATGTTGTTTCATCCATTATCAGAAAGTAACCCATGGCCAGAATTGCCTATTGACAACTCCTTCCCATACCAGCTTCAACAACATAATGATCATACTTATGTCCATTTGGTGGCCCTGTGCAAAGTGGCTCTGCTGTGTCCTAAGGTATCACCTTTAGCTGGATCACCATCACAGGACCTGGAAAATTGAGTCACTCTTTCCCATGACTTGAATTGAAGTGATAACCCTGATCTGATGGAAAGGGGCTTCTGTGTGTAGCAGCCTTCAAGGGGAGCCCAGCAGGATCGACTTCAAAGGGAATCTGATCTTTCCAGTGCATCTTTTGGAACGGAAGCTTGAATTGAAGCATAATTGAATCAAGGCAATCCTTCAAAGTTCTGCAGAGCCTTATTGTTTAGCAGAAGGCTGGAAACTAACCTTTACAGGTTATCTACAGGTTAACCTACACCTTGATGCACCACCAAATGCCTTTCAAGTACTTAAAAAATGAGAAACAAAATCAATACATTTGCCTTTCCTCTTGTGAAGCAGTTTTGTCGGTTGCTGACAATGTCTACATAATAAACTCTTAGCTTGAATAACCAGTGGAGGGTGCTGGTGGCAGAAGAATAAAAATTACACTGAGAGATCCATATTTGAAAAAAAATTAGAATATCTAAAGATAAAGGTGTAGAGAACATGACAGTCTGTCAGCAGAAGTCTAGTCTGATAAAGGCAGCCATTTGTTGAAACGTGTTTTACCCAAATACAGGGAGGGTAACAAAGCATCCATAAGGGGAAAAAAGTGGCTGAATGAACATTTTAATTAATTCATGTGCAATTTTAATTAAAAACATAATGTGTCAGGGAAATGAATAATGCCTATGGGTAATAAAAGTAGCTGGATTTTCTGTTCAATTTTCTGCTTTGTTTCTGTTACTGAAGATGATCACTCTTATGAAAGATACCCTTCCTATCCATAACCAACCAGACTCCTCAAATAGTTTTAATAAAATTGATGAAGAATTAGCATGCAAAGTGAAAAATTTCTTCTGCTTCTACATATTAGCCTTGATGCTAAGACTGGATTGGTATACATGAATTAGGAAGGTGGAATTTGTGTAATGCTAAACAAACACTAATATTGTCAACTATAACAGCATTCTCCATCTCTTGAAGGTGTGAAGTATTCACAAACTAGCTAACTAAGGTCTATGCAAAAGCGTCTTTATCGGCATTTCAAGAAAATTAAAATGAAACTTATTTTTCCTCATTTGGTTCATTATGATACAGTGGCGAATGCTGGAAGATCATGCATATTTGCTCCACTACAAAGTTACCTTGCTAAGTGATTGTAGGCCAATCACTCTACCTAAAATGTGTCATAGGATTTGCAACATTAACATGGAACGAGCTTGAGCTTGTCGGTGAGAAAGATGGGACCTAAATTAGATAGATAGGCAAATCATATTTAGCTAGCTTGTAGAACAACTGGATTGAACCATACAATTGGAATTGGCCATTTAGACTATTGACTCCAACCTTTTACTCCTGTGTAGAAATACAAATTGAAGTTTCCCCAGGAATTGGCTTTCTAGTCTTTGCTAGAACAAATCCAGCAAAACAAAAGTCGCAGATTGGTTCTGCTGTTGATCTGCTTTTATTGTTATGAGATTATTTTCTGATATTCAATCAGAACCTGCTTACCTGTAATTTAGGAAGAACTTCTGGAAAAGTGCTTTCATACACCCTGTTTGAATCTCCATTTCTTAAGGCTATTTCCCTCAGTATTTTATTGTAGGATTTATTTCTTAATCTTCTGATCATCCACATCACCTTCCTTTGTACCTGATCCCTTTTCTCTGGATTTCTCTTAAAGTATTATGCCATCGAACTAAATATTGTCCCTGAGGTCTGGTCTGACCAATGCAGAATAGTGTGGAATGCTTACTTTTCATAACTTGGAAATGCTTCTATAGTTGCAGCCTAAGATTACATTTGCATTTTAAGCTGCCATCTCACACTGTTGACTCATATTTGCCCTGTGATAAACTGCAGTTCCAAAATTGCCTTTACATACAGTCCTCTCTCCCCTGTTATTTGTCCATTTCATTATTGATTCCTAAGCAAACAGCTTCATGAAAACATTGAAGAGTCCTGGGGCCAGGACCAAGCCCTATGGCAGGCTACCGATATCTTTCTCCAGACTGATAAAGATCCACCAGTGAACCTTTTCTAAGTATGGTTTCTAAGCTAGGTATAGCTTCACATGACAAACATAATATTTAGCTCATATTTAACTAGATTGGTAATCAGAATGTCAGGAGGTTCTTCATTCAATACTTCCTTGAAGTCAAATCTGTAATGTCCCCAGTATTCAAGGGACATTTGGGCATTCCAGTCCCAGCATATTCAGAGGGGGCTTGTTTGGGAAACATTGTTCCAGAACACTGTTTCCCAAGTGTGGTCCCAGGACTGCTGGGGGTCCCCCAAGACCCTTTCAGGGGCCCATAAAATCAAAATTATTTCCCAACCTATGTTGAAAAATAATACAATATTAAAATCCCATCAAACAATTGTGAGAAGCAGTAGTGGCAGCAAATGCATCAATTTTAATTTTTAATACAATAAATATCAATACATATAACCTATACACAAACAAAAGCTCTTTTGGGGTCCTCCATAATTTTTAAAAGTGTGAAGGTACTGAGAAAAAAAAGTTTAAGAAACACTGTTCTATAGTATAATTTGAATGTTATTTAGATCTCCAAATATTACTTCACCAGCCTTTTGTAAAGGGCATATTTTTTCACTTGAATGAAATTGACTAAAGGTGTTTGACAATTAAGGAAAGCACGTAATTAGCGGCCAAATTACTCTCATGAGAAACAACAAAATGACAAAGTCCTCTGCTTCTTTTATAAAATTCTCTGCTTGTGCATGTGTAGATTATATTT